>NC_072460.1:10731825-10766825 GCF_027596085.1 Anoplopoma fimbria | reverse complement strand
TCTCCATCCTCTGCAGATGCTTCTTGTCCTCTCGGCTGCCCATAATGAGGGGAAGGATGTATTTCTGCAATTAAAAAGCACGGCACAATATCACACTTCTCTCTGGTGGGAACGGGCAGGAGATGAGGAGAAGACAGGGCCACCTAGACTTGGCAGCAGAGGGTCAAAGGCATTGTTTTATTGGACTAGTACCTCATTGTCTAAACTGCCTGATTAGGTACATGACGAGGATCCAAGCACCTCATACCCATTAGTCGATTAGAAAATGAATCAACACTTTTGATAAACAATAAGATAATTAAATATCTTTGAGTTTTAAACTCTTGGTCAGAAAAAAAAGGAATTCGATGATGCAACCTTGGGTTCTGAGAAATTGTTCAGTTATATAAATATAGACACTTCATTGGTTATCTAAATGATCAGACTAATCTATAATGACAGTAACTGTTTGTTGTATATAAGCAATATAAATAAATGAAACTCAGCATACAAGGAAAATCATGGTGAACACTGAATATATTTTTATAAAACCAAAAAACTATTTCATGTTGTTTATCGTCTCTCTGCCCCTGAATAAACAGAACTCTACCCAAATGATATGTACGTCTGACAGTCGAATCAGGAAGTTTGTTATCCAGTGCGAGTGTTAACCAGATGAACAGCTTGTGAGAGTTTGATGTCCATGTGACCCTGAAGGGGCCTATTAAACAGCATACGTGTTTTTTTGTCTTGTTTAAGGGCCGAATGAGGACCACTTGATCCCTCGCAGCCGGTTTGCAGTCCTCTGCTGCCTGAGCCAGGTTTTCGCTCCTACTCAGGTGGCAAGCAGCCCACACCGGTGCAAGTAATAAACACTTTTTAGAGAAAAAGATTAAATGAGTGTCAACACGTAGTAATTAATAAGTGGGTTGCTGGGAGTGTGGTGTTTACAAGGTGCGCCATAACATAAATAAAGTATGGGCAGAAGCCTGGACATATGGTGCGACTGGCGCTACGCTCCAGTGACATGACAGCAACCTGTGCCGTCCCGCCAGGGAATCCCACCTCCCAGGCGACCAGTGGCTGGCAAACCCTGCTGCACGTAGGAAACAGTGGACTGGTACAGTGTGTGTTTTTTAATCAGTGAAAGACCGCAGGGACAGCGGAATAAAGGACAGGAGACCATGAATGTGTATGTGAAGGATGAAATAATAGGCCATAACAGGATCTATAGAGAAGCCAATATGTCCGACAGGGTCAGGTAGGCATATGCAAGTACGTGATACGCGCTTCCTTTCTCTCTCTTGCACACACAGAGGAGAACGGCCTGTCATCCGGGCCGAGAGCTACTGCTAAAGCTCCTGTCCTCCTCTAAAACGAGAGTAATGGCTTCCACATGCCACTCAGACTACTACTAACAACCACTATGGGATTAATGTCACCGGGAACAAGGGGCCTCATGAGCTCATGTTCAAGGGCTGCTAAGCCCGATAAAAAACAGGGTGATTATTTTTAGACGGTAGGACGTCAAAAAAAATGGTTGTGTGCTGTGTTAGCAACTATATTTTTTTTACAGGAAAATAAAAAAAATTTGAGAGGAGGAGAAGGTTGAGTCAAAAAGAAGGGGTTTAAATGAGATCATGCTTTGACGTAAAGCAGGGTAGCTTTAATAACAAGACCAGAGTGATGTTACATACTGCAGAGGCGCCTTCTATTCTAGCACCATAATTCATCATGAATGATGTACTTGCTAAGCCCACCAATTTTAATGTAATATTAGGGAGACAGTACTGACAGATCTGAGGATGCAAAGGATAATTTGTATAACAAATTTAAGAAAGATTAACTGTGAAAACAAAGTCAGTGAGGGAAACATAGCCCAAAGAGCAGGAGAAGCAGGGTGTAACTTACTTTGTAAAGCTGATGAAAGCCAAAGGTGATGCCCACCATGATGATGGCAAGGGCTCCATAGTCTCTCAATCTGTAGCCTGCTGGACCTGGAGAGGAGGATAAATCACGTGAACTTAATGTGAAGTTGAAGTTTTAGCTCCAAAGTACAGCATACATCATCTACTCTCCATACATTTTTGCTGACCATATTTGAATGCATGATAGATTGTTTTGATGTCCTTTTTTTGTCACTCTTTGATTTTTCTCAATGTAGCATAATGCATGGTTGCATACTTTATATGCAGATTAATATAAAAGGTCCACACTGCATAACCTCACTGTGATAATGTCATTTATAGTTGTTTTAGTTGTGTAAATGTTCTTTGTGGTAGATTAGACAACACAAGCAAGTTTTAAGAGTCTCCTAATGAATTTCCAGAATATAAAGAAATGAATGGAAGCCGGTCTCCCTGAAACGATAGAAAAAAGAAGTATACTTGTACACTTAATGAGCACCATATAATACAATTTATCTATTTGTGACGTTCCAAATTCCATCTATTTATCAATCTGTTTGCCCAAAATGTCTGAACTATAAAGGGTAAACAAGCACTTAATTCTGCTCTTCCAGAAAGAAAACCATTGTCTTTTACTTTTTTTTGGATTGGGCCTAATACAGTGTTTGCATATAAACCTTTAAACAACTAAAGCAGACTGAAAGGTAAGTGTGTGTGTGTGTGTGTGTGTGTGTGTTTGAGTGTTTAGAAGTTGACTGCCTTGCTGAGTGACAGATAATGTGAAAGTGTGTCATTGTGCAAGCTGTCATCTGGGTAGGCCAACTGTCTGTCAAAGTGGAAATTCCCCACATAAGAGAGACATTCAACTGAAAATGTCACTAAACAACAAACAGCTCTGGAGGAAATATACTGTGTGATTTTTTCTCCTATTCACTGTTGGTTGGGCCCAAATGAATATGGAATTATTAGCGGCTAGGCCACTAAAGCACGCCACTGATATTCTATTACAGGTCTGATTTCACCTAATGGGTTATGTGGTACATGTTTACTTGCTTGAAGTAAGCAAACCAGATTGATCTTCTGCCTTACCACTTGTGTGATTTGACATGCAAATAAAATGAGAGACCCGCTGTCATATTGGACTAGATGGTATATATTCAAGGTGAATGATATTCTATTCTCCTTACTCAAGGCCGTGTTGCATTGCTGCTGCAGCATTCAGCGATGAACCTGTAACCTTTCCTATCGAAAAATTTTGAGTCATTCTCCAGCATCCATATGGTAACCACATAAATTTGGGTCTTCATCAACATTATAGCTGAGACAGACTGTCACCTATCCCAGAATACCGTGCTTCTGAAAGGCCTGGGAGTCCTTGGGATAGGTGGTTGACCCTGAACAAGCCTCACTGCATCACTGGGATACAGGGGTCTTCAGTTGCTCTTTTCCCCCCTGTTAGGACCTTTCATTCTTCCTCTATCTCTCTTTTTCCTCTACCACTTCCACTCTGCCATCTTCCTTTTTTTTTTTATTTGGTCACTTAAGCTGTGGAACTGTGGTATCCATCCCCCGTTTTTCCAATCTCCTCTCAAATTTATTGGGTTCAGTGGAGGCCTTCCTGTCCTTCTACCGCGTGGAAATAGAGATCAGAGTATCCATTACTTCGACAGAGATGGATGCGGGTCTCCGTACACCGTCCCCATAACAAGGACATCAAAGAGAGGTAGCCCCCTCTTTTCAGCATGACCCCCCATACAAGACTCCCCGCTCTCTCCTCATTATGCAGCTCTCTTATAGCCGTTTTGATATAAAACCCCCCACTATGGACGGAGAGCCGCGAGTCTCCCTAACTACATGGCCATCCCATCAACATCACTTTCATTACAAAACATGAGATGCCAGGGGAGTCAAGGACAGTGTGGTAATAAATGAGGGTGGAATACATCTGGAATCATTGTCATATGGGTTAAGCATTACGCGGACTTCATTCTGCATTGGTAAATCAGTGGACAGCACTCATAACCTCCTGAGGTAATAAAGATACAGGTGTGGGGTCTTGCCAGTGTAGAACCCCTTGAAACAGAATGGCGAGAGACTTCACGAGCTTGTGCTGTGCAATGTCATATCCCCGTGTCTGAATTCACAATCACGGCAAATGTTGTATGGCAGGCATGTCTGTAAAACTTGTAAAGATCCTACTTGGTGAGCTACCGATAATTCTGTTTAATGGTTTTAAATTAATAAAAACAAAAAGGAAAGATCTCTCTGGGTGAACCTGAACAAGGATTTAAGTTTTAAATTGCTATTTTTTACAGGTGAGACAGCGCACATAAAATATTAATATTATTTATATGCACCAGGTATCAACAGGGAGAGAAGGGTGTGTGCACTCACTATGTGGTGCAAGAGCCAGCTGAGTTGCATGGAGTGGATGTGGGGGCCCCACAGGGCTCAGAGGCAGGACCTCTTCTGTGCTGCCGGAGCGCTGGATGGCCAACTCCACCTCCTCATCCGTCAGCCCTGGAATCAAGAAAGACACACATTTAAGACATTCAGAGGGCGTGAAGTGACTGCGTGTTAACGGGAAACACCAAATGGCTCCTTAGCTATCATAATGTATGTTGAATACTTCCCAAGCTGCTCACAAATCTTTTAAGTACAATTTAGAGAAAGTATGACAAATCTTCATTCAATTTCACCTTCCCTCTTCTCAAAAAAATACTTTTTCCATTTCATAATTCAGAAATTCCACTGAGAGTCTCTGTTTCAGGGACATCCATCAAAGGAAGATAGTGTGGAAAGGTTCACACAATGAAATCTGAAACTCTGCGAGCCTATTAACTGCCACCAAAGGCAAAGAAAATAAGAGTCTGTCCACTTCTCCAGTTATATTTCCCATGTGGAGATTTCATACACCCCAGACACTGAAAATGCATTATTTTAATTTCTTCATTGTAATGTAAATGTATTACATAATTTTGCAAATGCCAATATAATTTAATCTTCAGATCTTTTTAATGATTTTAGTGATGATTAAATTGCAAAGGGCTCCCTGATGGAGAATCTGAAGGGAGGAGAGAAAAAAATCTAATATGAACATCTCCTTTTGTGGCAAGAAAGGATTTTATTTCAGGGGCCATATGCTGCCATTGCTTTGGGTCTCATCTTTTAATGAGCAACTCGGTCTAAACAAAGAAAAAATAATTACAAGTTTTGATGAACCACATTCAAAAACAACATCAACCAATTTATAGAAAAACAATTAGAAGAATGCTGAAGACAAAGAATCAAAACTGTTAAATACAGTTGTTCTTAGACACTGATGGGCATAATTTAGCTTATGATGAAAGATCTGCTAAATCTGTATCATTATGTTGTCTTTGCTCATTGTGGACTAACGATGTGTCTCTCCCTAACATGTTACCATTACTTCCTTCAGCCACTTCCCTTGCTTATTGACAGAAAATCCCCTTTGTAAGAGAGCCTTTTACTTGAACCATTCCCCAGGGACTTAGAGAGTTTACAAAAGCTCAGAATAAGCTTCCTCCATCCTTTGAGAGATATCGAGCAATTGGAAAAGGTTCAGTTGCAGTGCTTCAAGAGATGACTCTACATTTTCATTAACAGTAAAGAGCACAGAGCCAGAACCTTATATCTCTGGTACTGACCTCCTGAGTGGTCTTCACAATAGAAGCACACAATAATACCCTTGTGGAGTATTAACAATATAAACTGTCTCAGCAGAACTTTTCCATTTTGTAAGGTGGATAAAATATCATAACCAAATCAAATGATTCCTTCCATTTGAATAATCCGAATAGCTGGTTGAACCTTGATCAGAAAATACCACTGCAACCTATCCCCGAAGTCCAAAAGCATAAAGAAATCCTTTGATAATCTACCACACAGTTTATGCCAAGAGGAGGTCCCTCCTGTCACCTATTTAAATGCTCCGAGGACTTCAAATGGCCATGAAAATGGTTGAATAATTGAAGGCAAATATTGGCCGGCCTGTAGTCTACAGCAGGTCCTGAGTGCCAGGAAGTGGTGAGCGCCATGTGCTGAGTTTGTGCAGTCAGACTGCACTGTCAAATAAGCAATAATGTGTCCCTGGACTCCTGATTCATCTGACCACAACAGACTACATGGTGGCAGACTATTGAGTGAGACATGCAAAGATCTCGGTTTCACCGAATGACAAGAAATAAAAACATGCTTCAGGTTTTCTCCTTTCACCTTGAAATGTAAAGTCTTTTATTGTTTTTAAAGCCACACTTATGCTGCCACAGAGTATAATGTATGTACACCTTAATGACTGTTCACATCTTTGATGTTGTTTATGCAGCAAATGAAAGGTTTTTGTCCCCTGCTTCAAAATAAAATACATGGAAGTTCCTAAAGCTGTTTACTAGTCAAATTACAGCTTGCTAAGTTGTGTTGTATGCTCTGATCTGAAGAACAACAGCAAATGAAAGAGCCCTTAGATCCAAAAGAAAAGGGAACAAGGTGAAAGTGGGTTTTACATATAAAAGGAAAAGACAAAAAAGGGATTGTGAAATTTATTATGAGTTCCAAAACCTGTGGAATGACCCCTGGACCCCCATTTCAGATCGACGTGTGGGGAGATGAATTTTTTAAGACATAAATTACACCTAATGACGACACCATAAAAAAGAACAATAATGGAAAGCTATTCTGTATTTCATTATACTGTATTATTTGGTGCACCTGATACACGCAGTGCCTGTTTATGAGTCACCGTATTAGCAGATGCTCAGCCAAAGCATTTGCTTTGACCTTGCCATTCTCATTGGGGCATGAAATTACGGTGCTGGCACCTCGATATTACAGCTATAAATACTGTAAACTGCATATCTGGGCTACGTTTTCTATTGTCTTTCAACATAAACCTGATCGGTATTTATTTAAAGGAAAACCCATTGCTCGTCAGGTTATTTACAGCTCTATTTTCATTGGCTCATATTCTCTGGGTATTTTTAAAGGGCAAAAGAGGCAGCAAGGCTCTCACATTAAATCCATTTCTCCAATTCTGGCACTTCTGGACTTTATGGGTCAACACCTAGGCCGGACAGCCAATTATAAAAATTGCTTACTAAAATATTTTGGGTGGTAAAAGGTGAATGCCTTTTTCACTGTCGACCCAAGGCCTGAATTATGAGGTTGTCCTTGAGTGAAAATTACTTACATTTTGAATATTGTATTTAGAAAAAACAGGCATGGCAGGGGTCATAAATAGATGGAGGTCAGTGGGTTATTAAGAAGTCGAGTTCAACTTCTCATGCTTTGCTGGCGAGTGAGATTCTACATGCCATTTGGTTCGGGACAACTGCTTGAAAATAGCATGCCCTAAATAATGACCACTCTCATAGAGTATTCATTTATGTATTAAAAAGGGGGACTCTGCTCTCATTTCCCTGCTTTATCACCTTGTACTCATGACAAAGTAGGCAAGGCCTAGGCTAGGTGGCGCCGTGGAGTAATTTATAACCACATCAATCCCTTTACCTCCTATGCAGGCCTTGGTCATTGTCATTTTTGTCCGAGAGGTGAGTCACACAACCCCACTTACAAACAGCATCCTATTAATATCTGGGATGATGAACCTTACCCTTACCTTCAAACCAGGTATGGTAATAGACCAACAGCCTACCTATGTTCCCTGTGACCCTCGATCACTGGCCCTCTGCTCAGGGTGAAATCTATTAGCATTATTTATTCAACTCAATAACAATTGGGATGGCATGAAAAGGAAATAAGTCAAGCCATCATTTATGTCACACTGACAGAGAATGTACTGTGCCTGTAATGCATTTAATATTGTATTAAACTGTAATGCAACAATGTACGCCATGTGTACTGTCTGTGCTTTACTTTCACAAACTAACTGCCACCAGGTTGGTAACCTGGGAACGGCTGAGTGATGTCAGTTTAAGGGCCACGGTCAAAGTGACATTTTGAAAGGTGGAAATGTTGTTGACTTTGTCTTGTGAATTTTTTCTTTTTTTTTGGTAATTATGTGGGTAACTGCTAATTGTCTTGGCTTAATGATGGTGCCAAAATGGGGCCCAACGCTTTTTAGTTGTTACATCTGTTAATTGTAGAGGACATAGATGGCACAATTCGCTAGATGAGCCTGGAGCACATTATATTTCACTCAAACACAATAAAATTTACTCGATCTTGGCAAGGATCAAGTAAAGCAAATTGTTTCAAGATGGCTGCAAGACGATTTAAATGCAACTCATTTCCCGTCTCCTCTACAAACGAAAGAAGAAAAAAAACATCTGGGTTTAAATTTTGATTTATATTAGATTTAAGTGACAAAGTTTCAATATTTTTCAGCCAGCTTATTCAACAAGGACTCAAGAAGGGCAGCGAGAAATATTGGACTGCATAATTGCCAATTCATAACCTCAAATTGACAGTTGAAGGAAAACTGAAAATTATATTTTTCAATAAATATTGAAATAAACCACACTATTAGGATGTCTTTGGAAAAAAACAAGATGTAACTAGAGAGGCATCCTTCAGCGCAGATTAGGACTCAAATGTGCAGGGAAATAACACGCAGGAGCGGGAATATTGTGTAAAGATTCTGAAACATGCAATCAAAGCGGGCCCTATTTTCCCCTTCATCAGCTGTCCAGCGTAAGTACTGGCAGCAAGAGGAATCCAATTTAAAATCCACTCTACCGGGAGATGGTATTGTTTCATTTTATGTGTGCTTTGACATTTCTGGCTGTTAATATAGAGTAAAATCCAGAAGTATTTACATAAATATGACATTAAACTGTATTAGAAATTAAGACTGACGTATTTGCTGTGGTGACTGTGGGAGGAGGAGGATGATTGAGTTTCTAGGTCAAAGGGTTGAGCGGACAATACATGCTGGGTACACAAACAAGGGAACTGTGAGTTCCAGCCTGCTGCTATGTCTATGCAAAGGTCTAATATGGCTCAAGTGAGACAGAAAAGGAAGCAACTAATCGGCAATCATCATGACAGATCATGTTTTATTACTACCTCTATTTCAACATATGAACATTCTTATGGAGGAAAAAGGGTCATTTGAAAACGGGACCTAAATTTGACTCATGATTTATACTCGTTTCTACGTAAACTATTTGTTTACTAAATTAAACTCGCAGTTATATAATTACAATAGAAATGCTCAAGGCGGACCTTTCCATAGCCTTTTACTGACATAATTTCCTGTGACGTAATGAATTTATAAATTCTACTCTTACAGTGTGTAGAAATACTTTCCTGAAACAACTGAGGAAAGCTCAGTATTAACGTACAACATTTCCAGGTTCACTTTGTGACTATACCATGCAGGTCAAAGTTATTCTATGAATACCGCAGAGTGCTACTCAAATATACTTTGTGCTTAATGTTTCATTGCTCTATTGTCTCTCATTATTTACCCTCTCCCTGAGATCAATGCCCTTATGCAAATTGAGGGTTCTTGTTTAGATGTACAGTGGACCGGACTTTCCAAAATAAATCTGCATTAAAGAGTCATACATATTTCATGGACTTAAAGTGCAGTAAGAGCAAACCATTTTGGATAGCAGAGCTCCGCGGAGTTTACAACAAAGCAGAAAGTAAGAAGAAAACGTGGCGTGGCATGACATCATTTGGTATTGATGAGGCCTTATTACATTTGAGATATCCAACAGTAGATTATGAACATGCCTTAGTTGCCAATAATGAGACACAAAGACAAAGAAATTTCAAAAAATATCAAGAGTCATTAGAGCCACATGAGATGTGCGTAGTAGCAGCCGGCAACCATGGATTTGGTTTCGGGTTACCTTCCCCTGTCATGGAGCTTTTAGGCTCACTTTTCACTGTTTGGCTTCTCTAATGCTGGAGGCAAAGTCCCCCAGCACTGCAGAGGTACAGTCCCCCAAGTACAGAACTGTAAACTCCAAAAGAACTGAAATAAAAACACTCAACACAAAGAGCTTATCTGAGATAAACCCCACATACTCTCTCTGTTCCGCTCAGCCACCGGCGGATGTAAGAAATACATGGCATAACACTGCACATTTCCACCGCCGCTTTATATTGAACCGACTTAAATGAGTTCAGAGTAATAAAGCTTTTTTGCAAGTTATATTGCACAAACAATGTGTCAGAAATAATCTCAATGAATTGCAAAGAAACTGAAGAGCCAGCAAACAATTCCACCACCCCTGCTTAGAAAACCACCGTGTGTCATGCCTCAAATTTACGATAACAGTTAAATTAAGTAAAAGGGTTAAAATGCTCGAAGGCAATATTGATAATTCCATTGAAAATGCAGAGGGAGTTTGTCAATATTAATTTTCCTGAACCCAAAGGAGCATCCCGACTGGTGTGTCATTTATTCACAGGGCCTGAATCATGCACTCTGAAGCTAAATCGACCCCTGTTAGGCCCCCAGGGCAAAGAGCTACAGCCACAACCTTTGACCCTTATAGACTAATCTTGCCAACAAAAAACAAAACAGTGTGCATCCCTGGCCAACCACATTTGGTAAACAAACACATATAGATTATAATGTTAATAATATATAATAATATTCTGACAAATATAGACTGCATTTTTTAAGGCTTCCTGCATTGCCTCCAACATAAAGCAAGAGCAAATCAAAAGTCTCTCACCTTTTTTCTTTAAGAAGGCTTTTCTGGTGGCCAAGGGACTCTGACGTACTTTTGGGTTCTGTAGAAATTTTACAGCAGTGGTAATCTGGGAAGAGACAAATGAAATGTAATTCCTCATAATGAGATAATGTAAAAGGAAGAGGATATAGTCTGCAGGAAAGTGATGCTTTTAACAGTACAAACAACACTCTAGACCTTTAGGAAAAAGGTTCATTATGAATCCAGACAAAATCATAAATGGATTCAATTTGATAGTTGCTTCTAAGACCCCACACCCAGCAGTGAGGAGAAAGACCACCTGACCACTTTCCAGCTAAATGTGGGGAATGACCAAATCAGCAGTTGTAAAATTAGCCCATCAAGAGTGCTGGACAAATGGAGTATGGAGCTTAATTTGCTATTACCCTCTTAAAGACAAACTTCCATTCTTAAGTGCGCAGTGGAAGAAAATCTATACTTAATGCAGAGGTGATCATTTGTATCTAATAACTTGAGAATCCTAGGCTGAAAACTTCTGTAATTCTTCCAGTTAAAAACCTGCCATGATCAAATCACCCAGCCTGAATGTTGTAATGACTTGAAACGTTAATGCACTAGAACGTTAAATAGCATCAGAACATCAGTAGTTTTAAGTGCACTGCGTTCATCGATTCTATTATGTTTTCCTTCGAGATGCACCTTAATTTTCCACCCCAGTATGCGTTTCCAAGAATTGGATGGAGAAAAAAAAAAATCATCCTCAAATGGTATTAAAACATAAATTTGGAGTGGGCGCCATGAAGTGGCGCCTACTAAAATAGATAAATATGTAAGAACACAGAGAAAGGGAAAAGACACTAGATGGGAGGTTTAGATGACTTATTATCGCACCTGTGGTCCCCGTGATTCAATTGTAAAAGTCATCCCTCTAATAGGTTGAAAGGTTTTGATTACTCTTCTTTTCTCTTAGTGTTGAAAGATACAAAGTGATTGAGAGCCCTGCCAGTGGTAATTCGTTTTGGGTAATGCATTGCATATACTATGAACCAGTTTCAATCCAAAAGAATTGCAGTTTAAACTTGTCCAAGGGGTAGGTGTGGCAGGGAGGCTGCATAAAGAGCTAGATTTCTGTGACGAGCAAACAGTACAGTAGAGGATCACGGCACTATAACTTTTTTGGAACTTCTGAAAATATATTTGACCTGTCTTTAGACGACTGTGAATAAGCTCTAAAGCAACTTAATAACACTTTTATTCTAATAAGGTACAGATGGAAATACCAGGCAGCATCTAGAGACATGCTGCAAAATTATACTATTATAAAACGTCTGCTTTAAGATAAATGCATTAATGAACTTTCAATTGGGAATTTTACCAAAATGTGGCAGTCATCCCAAGAGATGCTGGGACAATTTTTTAGACACTAATCTACCATTTCACTGTGACACTACCGTGACCTTGATGTACATATGGGTTACGCAAGGGGTATGGAATTTCCTGTATCTCTATATGCTGAGGGCTTATTAAAGTCAGTCACCCGGAACCTTCATTGTGACAAGCAGATTAAACCATTTTGCATGGTGAACCCCCAACTGATGTTTTGGGCCAAAAGATACAGTCAAAACACAGAGAAAATATCCACTTTGATAACAAGACAAAATCATTCTGCTCTTGGCAAAGCTCTTACCGCTCAAGTAAGTGAGCCAATGAGACTACTTGTGGTAAAGGCAGAAACCAGAGATAATAAACACACTGAAATCTAATATTCTAATATTTATTCCAGTAAATAACAGAGTGATGTTGGCCCTGGGAGAAGCAATGGCCTAATAGAGGAAGAATATGCCGAATCAGCAAACCTTGTTTACCTTCTCTTAAAATTTCAATAGCACAACATTGGCAGGAAAATTGTGTCAATGTTAATAGGCATAAGTATGAAATCTTAGTAAAGACCGCAGCTAGCTCAGCGGCAAACTAATAAGGCAACTGTCCATTTGGTTAAACTGTAGTGGTAGATCTTCAGGGAGAGGAAAAGTGCACTTCTTAGCAGATGACATAGATGCTTTGCACAAGTTCCACCCAGACATCTCAATCAATTATAACCACATTGCAGAGATTTCAGTCTTGTCTTGTTATTGACTTATGGATCATCCCAGTTATAGTGTTGGGTAGCACACAACTGGGCTTTTAGGGGGGGGGGGGGTTACAATGGATAACAGTTGAAGGCCAATCTGGGCCTTCAACTGTTATCCATTGTAAATAACTGAAATTTAAACAAATTTACGAAAAACTAGTAAATTTGTGGAAAACTAGTGAATATTTTTGGGGTTTAATCGACTCTTTTGTAAAGCTTGTTGTAAAGCTTTGACTGCTAATGCACCAAAGTGCTCCATGTTAAGAGCAATAATCTTTACAAACCAGATAACCAATGGGGTGTCAGGTAAAGCCGAAAAAGAGGCAGAAACTCAATCATAGGAAGAGATAACATTAACCAACACACTTAAAGAGAGTGAAGTTGATGAACGGACAAGATTACAGCAATGTTATTGACTTTGAATTGGACAAGACTTTGCACTGCACAAAATTACAATTGTGATAACTTGAATTATGAGAAATGAGAATGAAATCCAATTATGTTCGAACCACATGGTTGGACGCCTGAGGGAATCCATGTAACCAGTTGTATATTTTTGCTCTAACTAGTAATAGCACTTAACTATGATATACAGTAAGGCCTATGGATATCTTGCAGGTGTGCATTAAGGAGGTTTCAGACCAGAGCAGCAGTTGGTAAATTCAGACTTTGCTATACAGAAACTGCAACACTCTGTACGCCTTATGATCGGTTGTCTTGGCTGGTTTCAGTCTTTGAAGTTCCACTGAGTTTCAGTAATTGAAATAAACATTTGAACCACAACGGATTTAAAAGATGCCTCTTAAGAAATGATTCAAGACTCTTGTTTTCAGTCTTAATTGTTGGTCAACCAAAACCCCCAGTTAACCAACAATGACTCCGAGCCGAAAGTGTTCTAAATCTCTCAGCATCTTTTAAACTTTTGATTAAAATATAACACTCATCTTACAATGAATAGTAAAAAGTCGCATAGGCGTTTACATTCTTTACAGAAAAATAAATTCCCATGCTCATAACAGTGCCTTAATCCATGTCCTCTATTCCACAAAGTGGCGTACATACACATTTTGTCTACAACCATGAAGACATTCAAAGAGCATGATGGAACTAGAAGTTGGGTGGGGGGGTACAATGGAGGGGCTAAAAGGAAATCATTAGCAAGTATAGGATTCAGTCTCAGTGTGAATCAATTCATTCCAAATTGCCCCGGCCTGTACATTTGTGGAGAAGTGCCCCTGATATAATAACAGACTGATAGACATGAACAAAAATTGTGTTAGGCTGGTCTCAAGTTTCCCCCCCAAACACACGTTTGGAGGACCAAAAGCGAGAGAAAGTGAGAGACGGCGAAAAATGAAGCTCTATATTAATTTGGTGCTTTCATGGATGATTTGCTATCAGGGGCAGCTGTCTTAAATGACTTAACCCAATACCTTTCTGATACCAGAGCCCTACCAGAAAGGAATGAAGTTTTAATGCAATTATTGTGTTTCCGTTAGTCGGCTGACTGCTTGATGTGGCCGGCAGTGCTTTTTAATCTTTTTAAAAGAGCAGCTTTAAATGCCCTTCTAATTGTGACATCTTTCCCGCCTTGATGTGACCTTTAGCAGAGGAAGTAAGGCCTCATGGGAGCAGCAATAGGGGATTATTGACCCTGAGAGACATCAGGAAGTGAGGTGCAGACCCGACCATTTAGCTAACTTCCACATCCACTCTCGCTCAGACACTGCTGGAGCTTCAACGGCTCTGCTGGAGCTGAACCATTCCGACAATGACTGTACAAAAGGAGCTTTTTGTGTCTTTGTGTCTTCTTCTCTTTGGGGCAGTGCTTTTCAGAGAAGCTACAATGTGAGAAAACTAAATGAACAACCACTACCGAAACTCCACCTCAGTAAAATCTGATAAAAGGATTTCGGGTAAAACATGGGCTTTTTTTTTTTTCTTCTTCTTCACCTGACAAACTATGAGGTATTTTAAACCTGCTTTTACATCTTTTGAAACAGTACAAAAGGAAGAAGGGTAAATACGGCGGTTTGGTTTGGTGTGTCTTATTCTCTTCCGTGAATGTGGTCAATCTTTATCGAATGATTGGAACTTTTGAAATTTAAAGAGCAGAGTCAACATAGATGAGAAAAGGGTCATGGAAAACTGCATTGACATCTGCTTTGCACAGGTTTAAAAATAACAGACAGCGCTGTATCAGTGTCAGAGCCATGGGCAAGGCTACGATCATGACATCAAAAGCGCATTATGCAATTTTTGTAAGGGGGGGGGTTGTTTGGTGGACGGAAATCAAGCTTTTTTTCAAGTCCACTGCATGTACAGACTAAACTTTCCATTCAACAGTGTTTCCCTATCACAGCTCTGTCATCACAAACATGGAAAAGTTGAGTAGGTTCAGTGGTAAGAAACCCCGGGGGCTAAAGTGCATTTGACCCAGTGAGGACACCATCAATGTGTTAAAAACTGTTCATTCCTCTGTTCTCTTTTGGAGGTAGAGGAAGCAATTTTTACTATGGTTTTAAAGATATATTAAAAACTGTAGCCACATGTTTTATGATTCAGTATGTTCAGTATTAATGATATCGTAACATTCCTTCACCTCCTTTATATTGTAAACTTAAGCTATGATATGTCTAAAAATAAAAAGTGTTGTGGTTCAGATATAACAATTCAGCCTGTTTCAAGATCTCTATAAACAAGATAAAAAAACAGACATTTTAGTGCAGCACGAAGAAACAAGAATTCATGCAAACAGCAAAGTGTTTTAAAAAAATAAGATGATGCAACAACAAAGTGAAGCATTTCTTTTATTCCTGTGAGATCTTAACTGAAGGGAAACGTGGAATCCAGCCAACTCAAAACTAGCTTGAAAAATACGGTATAAAGCGGAGTCTGACATTTCTTAATGTGTAACCGTCGGTCGTGCTGCCTGGGGTTGCCCTTGCTAAACTAGCGAGACAGATGACTGTTTAGATAAGGACGTCCCCAGCGGGGCCCAGAGAGCCCTGAGAGCCCTCGATGACTAAAGAGCAGCGACTCCGTCAGTGACACCTCACTTTCACCCACTTTGTAGAAAAATACTTCTATAGCCCACAAATTCCTTTTAATTCAGGTAAAAGGCCCAAACCATGAGTCTGGAGCTGCTCTGAGAGATGAGGGTCGTCAGAGATTAACCCATGGCACTTTAGCAGTGGGGGTGCAAGAGGGGAGTCGCAGTGGAGCACAACAAACTACTTAGCCACCACAAAACATTCAAGCGCCTTCTCAGCTGCAATCCAGTAATGGATACTTCCTCAGCTCCTCGATTGGTCAAAATGTTTTCATACAATAATTTAATTCAGAAACACATTTACAAAGCAGGAGTAATCAATTTTAATTAGTTGATTTTTTTTTTCATTCGCATAAAACTTAATGTACTGCCATCGATCTCCTTTGTTCTTTAATGCAGTGCCTCTTTCCTGTAATTCGAAGCTTTTCTTTTGCTTTCTTTTTTTTTTTTTCACTTTTACAGTCAATGATGACATTCTGTGACAAGCCGTGCACTTCAGTATGGGGAATGAGCGTTACTTAACAAGCGAGAGTGCTCCCGATGCAACTCTAGACCAGGAATGTGCTAAATAATGTGGTGACGTTTTGGTTTAGATGTGTGTTGCTTATGAAAAGTTTTGCTGAAAAATGAAAATCAAGTACATGAAAGAAATGTTTTACATACAAACAAATAGATAAAGCTGCATATAAATGTCGTTTACTGATCTTTGCTTGCTGACTTTCATTTTCTCCTGATAAAAATGACATTTTGGTTAATTTACTTCACAAAGTACACAAACTGTAGTGAGGTTAACGTCAATGAATCGCCCTGTGCCTTTATGAATTTTATCACAACCATTACCGAACACAGTGGAATAACAAAATAATCTGTTTATAAAGTGGATTATACATTACCAAAATTCTTAAATAAAATACAAAAAACATTATCATTTGTTGCTTGTTTGAATTTCATAAAAAATGATTTCATAATTGCATACAAATCTTTAAAAAGGAACAAAAACTGCACTGCGATCAATAAACATATTCAAACATTAACATTTTGAAATACAAGTTTTTAGCATCAGTTAAAAGTTCTTTATTGAACAGAAATGGGAGAAGCAACCGGCTGCAGTCACACAAACCAACACAAAGGCTTTTCTTAAAACTGCCACCGCTCTTTGTGTTGTCCTTCGCATCATCAAGGCCCACCAGCCTTTCACATTCAATTAGCTGATTGAGGCAAAACGCAAGCGGCACCAGCAGCAAACAACGTGAAGCTTGTGTCCGAGCGACACACCACAGAAGTTGTGTTGTGGTGTCAGAGGAAGAACCACCTCCGTCATGAGCAACTTACAGTGACAAGCCTATCCTCCTCTGTTGATCCAAACTGCTCCTCTCACTGAGGCACCACCAACACAGACACACAGACACACACACACACACACACACACACACACACACACACACACACACACACACACACACACACACACACACACACACACACACACACACACACAGACACACACACACACAAGCAACTTGAAGTGAAGCACTCCGATAGGTAAATGAAGCAGGGAGCCGGGGTGAAGATGCAGCAGGTTGGCATCAGTTGTGTGTGCAGTCCTTTCAGCCTGCCAAATTGACTAATAAAACTAGAATAGAGAGGCCAGTGACAATAGAGGGAGAGATGTCCTTTTATTGATCAAATGATTCCTTCTTGGGTACACTGCCACCGGATGAGAGCACGCTCACAAAGACAACAAGGCAGATTGTGACATTCCAGTGACATTATAATCGCGCGTCAACCCGTCTCCAGTCAATAGGCTGAATGCGCTAATCGTGCGTCTTGGATCAGCGATTTCATGGACTTCAAAGGAGGCCAGGAATTGGTGGCATGACCCCCCACATGGGGTGAGACCCCTCTTTCCTTCAGAGAGTGACACAGAGAGAAGGACAGGAGAAGGATGGTGTTGAGGGTGAAGCGTCGAGGCAGGAGCGCAGCCAGAGAAGATTAACATCGCCATCTACTGGTCAGGGGTGGTGCGGGTGGAGTCAAAGGGGGCAGGAGAGCATGGCAGTTTGCCCTTGCGGCCTGTCTTTCACTGAGACCTGTCAGAAACATTTAGACACAGTTGCCAAGACAATGGGCCACACATCTACAGCGGCAGATAAGTCACCATCAAATGAAGGCGGAAACTTAGGGCTGTAGGTCTTCATTTTGGTTTTGGAGAAAGAGAGAGCAGGCAGAGTCTGTTCCTGATCACACAAAGTGACAAAGAAAAATGTTGGCTTATTCCCCTTTTCTGGGGGCTTCCAGCTGCCAGTAAGAATCTAACCTCGAGAACAGGACAAGCATAAAAAGATTGCGTTGCTGACGGTGTCAGAAAAACAACGCTCATCGGGGTCGTAGAAGTAGCAGTTATCTTTCTTCTCATTTAACCCGATGCCAGAGAGGATACAAACACGACAGCTCGTCAGATCCAATAATAATGCTTCATTTCAACCTTTCTGAGCCAGTGAGGCAACACGCTGTAGATTTCATTGGTTAGAAAATGTCATAATGTGACAAAAGCATGTGTGACATTTCGGTTCATGCCACACCTAAACATAATCCACCTCTTCTGAGAAATTCAGACAGAATTTTCAGGTTTTGCAACATGGTTGGCTGATGCAGATTATAAAAACTATATGTGACATAACAATGATTTAAATCAGCACACCTACTATACAAATCCATCCATTACGCCTTAAATCATGGATGTCATGCTATGTACATTCGTACTTTCATGCTTTTGTTTTTAAATGTCAGATTTTTAAAAATTTTAAAAGATGTATTTGATTTCTCTCGTACACAGTGTTTCTAAAGAGGCACTTATTTTACTGTCTTCTTCCTAAGAAGGCCAAGAACATTAATTAACCCCCCCAAAAAACACAGAGTTCCCTCTTCTTAAAAAGTATGTCTCCTAAAATGGAAGATTTAATCAGATCACAACAGCCGGAGGAAAAAAGAAAAAAAAGAAAAAGGAGTAATCAGAAAGGAATGTTGCACGTCGATCCTGCGAAGCACCCATACTTTTTGTGACTACGTGACAATCAGCGTCAGTGCTCAAAGTTTAGGCGTCAACACCCGTCTGAACTCTACATCAACTCACGTGGTGACGGGGGAAAAAATAAAAAAATACATGTTTTACCGAGCTCCTCCAAAAGAAAGAGGAGAAGATGGCAGCCCACAGTGAACCACTATAATGTCACACAGGGTGGTGTGTTACAGCAAAAGGGGCTGAGTTGGCAAGCAGCTCAGCAGCAGACGCGCACCTGTTCTGACATTTTCTGTCGACCTTGACACAGAAAACACATGACAATGCCACTCTCTGCATTTCTAAAAGTACAGGCTGTTTGACGAAGCCCCTTCACTTCCCCTGTCCCCATGATACCTAAAACTACTTTCCACACTGTGTGGAAGGAGGGGGGGGAGCATGATGTAGTCAATAGATGTGAGGAGGGACGGACAGGAGGCAAGTCACGTAGGGACAGTAAATAACTTCAAATCTGAGACTGAGTTATGCTTGGGGATAACTAACGAGTGTTTGCTCTTTTCCACAGGATTTCAGGCCAAAACCTCCTTTAACATCCTGCAGTATGGAATTTACAAAGAGGCCTCTGCCTTTCTTCTATTTTTTTCCCTGATTCTATCATCTAAAGCTCTCCCGTACTTTTTGAAGTTCACGACAGAGCCACAATGCATCCATTCATCTACTATTTTAATCAAAGAGAAAGCAGAGCAGTGCTGCCAGGAGAGCTGCACAGGAAAACAAATGCAATCTTCCTGTTAATCACTGCATTAACAAGAAGTCGACAGTCTGGACGCACATGCCAGGGAGGGGAGCCAGTCCAGGTGTTGGATAATTGTCAGTTGTGCAAGTGGCTACGGTTGCTTTTTACATTTTTTTTTTTACTGTGCCAGCCTCTGTTTCACTGCTGGTCTACACTTGTGCCCCACCTTAATGATAGCTTTTAAAAGTTCTCTTTCTGCTGAAGACTGCATACAGACTACAAAGAAGTCTCGGCAGGGTTTCTCCATGCTGACTGTATCGGACTATGGATGAAGGGTTAGACGTTCCGCTATAATCAGTGCAAAGTGAAGTGTAGCTCAATATTAAAGAAGCATGGGGAGCGTCTGATTTAAATGAAAGGCCAAGAACCACTTGGAAAACAAAACACATACAGGTCCATATATCCCGTTTCTGGCAAACAACTATGAATTAGAGACACATCACGGCCAAGCCGAAAAACAACTTGCCTCGACAGCAACTTGTCAGAAATGATTCACCTGTTTCTGTCATTCAGAAATAAAACTCCCTCATCTGCAGGTGAGGATAACATCATTCTGAGAAGAGCAGCCCATTTGCACGCCAGGCTTAACTTTTCATTATAACACCACAAAACTTTACAGACAGTGCACCACTGTATCACACATCTAAAGTTAGGCTAATTAGAGTGAAACGTTTTCACGTAAGTGCTTTATTTTTGGGGGTTTTAAGATAATTTATCTCAGTTTCTGTATTCTGTCACTTTCATTTTATTCTGGAGAGTAGCCCACTATCTCCTTTTTTTTTCTGATTCTCCAGATAAAGCCACAATCTCAGGGCGCCACACACAGAGAAACTCTGAAATCCCATTAGCATTTTGCTTTCATTATTTTTAATCAAACCTAGAAAACTGACACATATTAATTAATATCCATTACCAGTTTTTTGCCCCTCTCCCAGAGAAGACGTCGGGGGGAAAAGAAGCAATTAACTTAACAAAATAATCAAAAAAATTGTTTCAGAAATCCCTGATAAATGTCATGTGAGGTCCCGTCTAAATGTAAGAAGTGTAATACATTCTTGCTGTCATATTCCATTAAACTGCTATTACAGTCTTGATAGAACTATTAGTCACTACATTATTAATAACATTAATGTATTTACATTTTTGGTGTACAAGCCTGCTTTCATGCAATAATTTATGAACCAGACTTCAGATATGTTATAACGTTCCCCATCTAGGCTCTTTTGTGTTTATTATTGATTATGAAAACATTCAAAAATTCCAAGTCAAACCCCCCCCTCCCCTTAATGTATTGGAGTGGGCTGTTTACATTAAAGGACTGGAATAAAGTGCATTTACATCTGAAGCATAACTTCATAATTTACATTCCAACATTTATTAGAGGTGACAAACGAGCATTTGGTCCACTCGTGCTTTTCCACAATGCAGCACTCATTCAATCCATATAAATTACAGCTGGGCTAGGGAGTGCAAGAGCAAATTATTTTATTATATTTATGCATGTATGACTCTATAGGGGGTTACTAAGACAAACAGGGAATTACTTGATTAGGCCAACTGTGGTTAACAAAGAAAGAAATATGAGACTTAGGGGTGAGCCAATCAAATTTTAGCATTATTTAAATGTTTGGCCTCAATTCAAAAATCTAAAATACACAGATCATGGTGTAAAAGCTTAGAATCTACAAGACTTTGAATAAACTATTCTGAATAAAAGGAGTGAACGGAAGACTCTGTTTGCTACATTTTGCAGTAGACTATTGTGTATTTTATACAGTATAAAGAGCTCTTTCAAGTATTGCTGTTCCCAGAGCTTACGCTGAGCTAGAACTAATATTATTCAATTAAAAGAAACTTGCCTAAAAGGCAGTATTATATTACATAATTAGACAGGGCAGCATTTTCAGAAGTGTAGTTACAAATGCGCTGAGGGGATCCCAGCATTTGAACAAATATCTGGCGCTGTAGGGGAGCTTGCCGACAAATTAACAGCTAATAACTTACTGGGAAGCCAGATAAAAGAGGAAAAAAATGTTCCCCAAAGTGTCAATTACAAATACTTTTTCCTCTGATTTCCCACACTTGTGAAAGCGTGATGTGCTAAAAAGCATTTTGAAGTAGTGTGCCAAAACTGCATGCTGTTCATTTAATCTCCTCTTATTTTTACACACTGGATTCATTCAGAGAGAAATAATTCAGCGGCGGCAGCGGGATTGTTTAGGATGGCTCTGAAAGCGTAAGCATATGGCTCCCTTGTGAGAGCACTTGCTGGTCAGAGAGGAGAGAGACAGACGGACGGGTGCAGGGACGGGGAAACTGAAGGGGGGGATTCAATCAAATTCATGTTCATTAAAATCAGAGGACATCACAAAAATTAGAAAGATGCTGACAAATCAAAGGGTCTCAGTACCTGAATTACCATAGTCATTTACTTATTAAAGCCAGGATGCTTCCTGTCAATCAAGAGCCATCACATTCTCCATTTGCGGCGGAAAGCCAGCGTAATTGCTTCTCATACTAATCAACACAACTTGTGTAATTATGCCTTGAAAGTGACATTGGAGGCTGAGAGCGATGTGAGCAGTCTTGACAGCGGAGACATCTCAGATTCATCGGGAGATTTCCAGCCTCGCTGCGAGGAGACAAGCCACTCTCAGACCAAGTTACTCACTCGAGCAGTTTACAACCATAAACACAAAGAAAAGACGATAAATCAAGCTGAAGTAATTACAAAGCGGAATAGAGAGTATAAAGGAAGCTCAGCTCAATAAGGCCACTTTCCCAAGTATATTGAGGCAAAATGACTGAGCTGTAATTAAACCGGTGTCGTATTTCTATCATTTCTTAAGTAAACATATTATGACAGTTCACTAAATTGTGGGAGAATAGGAAATTACAGCTCAGTTAGCATACTGTTTACATTAATGTACTTGCTGAGACGAAAACCCCTACAAATAAAGCCCTAAGCATTCATTAAAGTTTATTGAATTCGGCTTAATCACAGACTTTACATGTGTCTCCAGAATGAACTTTTGGTAAAACTAGCTTTGACATTCCTCTGAGCATTGGAAAGCCATCCAAACCATATTCCCAGGCTGCATCTGTCACTAGTCACACTGCGGCCCAGCCAGGAAGGTCAGAGCGAGGTCAAATTACTGCAACAAATCAAAGAGCCACGGGGCCACGACATGAGACTCTGGTATCTACATAAAATATGCGTATTAATGACACACAGTGACAACAGCTTCTTCTTCATTTACCATGAACTTTACAGTGAATTAAAGGATTTCCAATGCTCTCATCAAAAATCCAAAGATAAAGACGCTATTGTCTGGCGGTTAACGATGCAGATCTGGTCCGACTCGGCACATGAGGCAGAAGCCACTAAATAAATAAAAATGTATAAAATGGGTTGGACTCATCTGTGCTCATCATTTTCAAAGAGGTGGGTGGAACCTTCAGAGAAAAAAAAAAGTCCCCAACATCAAAAAGAAGTCGACTGATAACTCTGTCATACTATGAGAGGAATAAGCGTCATCATTTTGTCTGTGAACAGAAATGAAGATGAGAGATTTATGGCTCGTAAAAAGTTCAAACGACAGATAAACCAAAAATCCTTGTCTGTGTCATTCCTCACTTGTGACCTCCAAACTTTAGCACATGTTGAGGACGAAGTGAATAAATGCTCCTATGAGGCCAAATGTGAGAAAACAAGTACATTTACAGACATAGAAAACAGAGGCTTTTACAGGAAAAGCCTGCGTGATTCACCCTCTGCGTTCAACTCTAATGAGTCAAAAAGTGTGACCTGCACTTAAACAAGAAGTCACAGCCAGAAGCTGTAAACTCATTTTCCCCATCCGAGCCAGCAACGTCGGCAGGACCTGGAAGATGTGCTCCGAGCATGCACGATAAATCTGACGTGAAATCATAATCATAAAAGCAATTAGCTGACCCTGCGCCACTCGTCCTTGGACATGACAGTGAGAATTCATACGGAGTCCTCTAAGGAGGCAGGCTGCCGGGGTTGGGCGAGGAGGGGAAAAAGTGCAACACAGCAACAATAAAACGGAGGGCCCTTCCTGTATCATTAACCACCGAAACAAACAGCGCATGATGCACAATGAGTGTCGCCCTGAGAAACAGAGAATTGAGCTTTTTTTAAAGAGAAAAAAACATAACCGCGACCACTGAAACAAACGCTGGTGTGCAGATGTTTCACAAGAAAACGTACGGGCACATGGGAAATAACACACAAATGCTGTCATGTCATCCCCGTGTCCCACATCGCTCTACATTATAGCCCACACTGTGAAATACAGCCTTCAGATCACATTCATAGTAAGTTTACTTATGTGAAATTAAACATAAAAATACGAAGATTGATGCTTTCCACACACGCCTTTGTTCTGTGCCATTGCAGAGAGCGTTCAGCATGTTTACAGTCAATGTGACAGGATACTGAATCTATTGACTGCCAGATGGCAGGTGATCAGATTTATTTGACTTTTCTCTTTCAAGGAGTGCGTTACAATCTGAAAAATCTCTCTTCACACACCCTCACATGCACACACACACACACACACACACACTCACTCATAGTTTCTCGCCATCACTTCCCACCCAGTAATTACAGCGAGGCCGAACTAGTGGCTGCCACCTAGTGACCGTCTTCTCCAATAATCATGAAATATCTCTATGGCTCGCGCCCCCACTCGGACCATAACTCTCCTTTACTGCAGACAGCTCCAATAAAGGATTACAATTACAATTAAAGTAATGAGCAAAGAGGAAAAAAAAGGAAAATCTCAGAAGGTTCCCCTGACTAACTAAATGGTAGCCTAGTTTCTTGACAGAATGGAGTTACCATACCCGACTCATTACCGGCTCCCATTTCTTATTCTGCCCCAATAATTAATTTGGGGCGTGTTGAAACCTGCAGTACTCAAAAATTAAAATAATGGTTTTGGAAGTGATGAATGTGAAATGAATTGAAATATGAATTATCAAATAGGAGGTTAACTTCTTGTTATTTTTGTTTTTATGGAGATGGAAAAAGGTCCAAATCACTTTAAATGAACTGTATTATCTTTTTTATTTTTTTTACAATTGTGCAAGTCATATAATCCAGTAGCGAGAACACACATGCAGAAGATAGATTGCTGTTAAAAGGACATATATTTTTTACAAACACATGTTCCATTAGGGAAGTCATTATGGACACAAAATAACTGAGTTAAGACCTGAGAGTAACCTCTGACTTCCTGGTATCACCACTGTGATACATTTGTGTTACTCCCACACATAAGTCTTTTTAGAGCTAACATATGAGGAACATCTGTGTGCCTGCGACTCATGGGGCTGGCAGAAGAGCAGTCGGGGAGAGGAGGTGAATGAGGAGGAAAAAAGAACCAGAAAAAAAAAAAAAGAGACAACAGGGGACGGTAGCAGCGGCAGTGCCTTCATGTCGCTGGCTGGACCAATTACGGTTGGCGAGTCCTCTGCCATCCTGCCAGGTCCCCCACAACTCCTGCACTTAACACTGTTCCATTTCCCCCCCTCTCTATAGTGTGATGGCTATTGCAGAGGGGCTACGGAAATTTGGAGACTGCTGAGCCAAAACAGATCACTTCAAAGCGGCTTATTTAACGCTTGCTAAATTTTTCATCACAGTCGCTTAATATCCTGGGGAAGGGGAGCTTTTGAAGTTGCTGTGAGACCGGGGATGTTCTTCTTACAATTCTTTTTCCCCTCCCATTACCAACCCTCCCTCTGCTGTACTAAAACCCCGAAACACACACACACACACACACACACACACACACACACACACACACACACACACACACACACACACACACACACACACACACACACACACACACACACACACACACACACACACACACACACACACACACACACAGAGGTGTGCAAAAGGCACGTCCTGCACAAGTAAACCACGCGCTCGCATCCCCACACACACATGCCTACCTTTTCATGTGGGGCCAGTGATTTTCAGTGTGTTGAGAGAAAAGGAAAGACCTCATTCTACCAGAAATACCCAAAATAATTTGAATACACAATCCAAGTCAGGGACAAACTGACTGGGGTGTGATGATTTGCTGCTTCGTTTTTGTCATAAATCATAGTAAAACAAAAATCGTTGGCTTTTGGATTCATGGTCAGATATAACAAGGACTTTGAAGATTTCACCTTATTTTCTGACATTTTACGGAGAAAAATGAATCAAAAAACTAATCTACAGACTAATCGATAATAATAATTTGGAAGTTGCAGCCCTAATCTCCATAACAACACTGAAAGATAGTTTGGCTATTATTGTTTTTTTTTTTTTTACATAAACTACAGTTTCTGAGAAAAACACGTTAGTAATTGTGGATATGATGGCCAAGCTGGTATTCATTTTTATTTCGTTCTGAGAAGTCAATTCAATCAAAATATTTACCTAATGCAACTGCGATGAGGAAAAAAAAAAAAAAAAAAAAAAAATCACAGCATTTTAATTCAATCCCATACAATATTTAGTCTCATGTCAAAATGTTCTCCTACAATTCTGGATATCATGTTGATGTATTTCCTGAACTATTTCAGAACTGACCCTGTTTTCTAAATCATGTGATCAAAGGGACAAGCATAATTATTGTTGTGATGTGTTTGGGTGGATGTGAAAGCAATGAGGACTTGGGAGTGATAGGAGGAGACGAGGGGTGAGCACGGGGTGACAGGGTGGAAGGTGGGAGGGGGGGACACTGTAGATGTGGAGGCCGAGCAAGCCGGGGGTGAGAGCGAGCAAAGGGCGGCGCCTGAGGCAACGGCGGCGGCTGGCAGCGACTGGTATACCAGTCAACCATGGAGCACACACTCAAAACAGCCTCTCCCAACCTTTTTTTTTTTTCCTCAGTAACTGCAGGTCCAGACCTCTCTCCCTCTGGCCTGGATGGTGGCTAAAGGCTGTGGCACCGGCCCCTGAGCTGGGCCCCCTTGCCACAGAGGAGAGCCCACGCCGTGCACTGTGCCAGGGCCTGCTGATTTGGGCGAGGTGAGTCAGAACCTGTTAACATGACTGGTGTCCCCAGCCTGGCGCACTGGCCTGTCTGACATGCACATGTGCACATAAATGTTATACAAACGTGTGCACCCCCCACCACTCTCTCTCTCTCTCTCTCTCTCTCTCTGCCCTCCCAACCCTGCCAGCACTCCCTTTCCTCTCATCCAGATAAAATCCTTTCAGACATAAATTTCAATTATTCACCTCATCCAAATAATGCCATGTGACAAGAATTATCCCTACTGTAATAATCCACTTAACTGGGAAAGAGCAGCTCATCAAAAAGAGAAAGGAGAAAAAGGGGTTGGAAGTGAGGGTGGTGGTGGTGGTGGTGCGGGGAGACTTGTCAACCAGTCTCGTATCAGGACCCTCATAACAAGAAATTTCTTCCCTTTTTGAGGAGGCAGTCTTGAAGCGCACTGGGATGATGAAATTGAAGTAAATTGAAAGAAAGCCTGGGAGAATGCTCCCACAATCAATAACCCCAGGATTAAATTAGCCTTGGCATGAAGGGATGATGGGGGGAGGATGAAGAGTGAATGGTGGTGAATGACATTGAGACATGTAGGCTGAACAATAGAGCACTCCTATAACCTGGATGCTGTGCCCATACAAGTACAGTGAATGTACCTGTGATGTATTCCATCCCACTTAGCAAGAACTTCTGGCCATAATCGTTGTCATCACTAGAGCCGAGGCAACGTCTAATGAACACTTTCATTTACACATTATTGGAAAACAACTGATGTTTATTGTCACTAAATGTTGGTGGCTTTGTATGTATTCACAACTTGGACAGAGGACTTTAGAGACACTGATTAAAGGAGGAACAAAACATTATATATATATTCCATATTATTTCTATAGCTTTTTGCTCAAGATTTACTAAGTTACTCTAATGCAGCAATGAAGCAATACTCAAGGTGGCATTAAAATATAATTTAACTTTTCTACTACATCTTCAAGAATGAATAATTAAACCTTATTTTGTTTTTTGCACTCACATGGAGGACTGCACGCATGCTGTGTAACTTAGACAAAGTCTATTAAGTTTGTTTAAACCATTTTTATTTTTTTATTGGTGACTAGTGATTATTGCCAAACTAATTCAAAAACAACGTGGATCATTTTGTGGGACATGAGCCAAACTGTAAAACATGGGCTAAACTGAAAACCACAAAGGGATGTGGTAAAAAAATGTAATGCAAAACATGATTAAAGCGACTGTGAAACCAGTGCTAAAACAGACCTTTCCTACATGCGTTTTAACTCTCTAAAGTCAAGGAACATAAAGAACACTCTCATTATGGGCTTGTGGACTTCAGTGTAGTGCTAAAGTGACTGGCTGCTAATTGGAAGCCTTAAACACTTGATCTCACTGGGGAATGTTTAATATCATCTGATTAGCTAAGGAAAAGTAGTTCGCTAATGAAAATATGAAAACAAAGTTCTTTAAGTCACTAGATCACAAACAATAAAAACTCTCAATTTCTCAAATATGCCTCATTAATTAGTTTAATTCTCACTAAACACTGCAGCAGCTGATTTCACTGGTTAGCACACAATCAGTGCAAAGGGACCGACCAGTGAAATCAGTTTCACTGGAAAGCAAGGTTTTCTTTATCATGAGATTAAATGAAATGAACTAACCTGCTTTATCTATCTAATAAGCACTTACATTCAAATAGGCATATTTAAATCAGTTTGTTAAATTAGTCCAAAATGCCTTATCAGTCAAGTCATTTGTAACTAGTGAGTCCTTACCAGTGCTTCTCTGGGGGGAGCTGCAGCATCATCTCCAGGTGGAAGGCCAGGCTGAGAAGATAAACAAACACTTGTATAAGACTGCCATCTAGTGGAGGATAGAGGATCTGTTGGTTTAAAACTGCAGCGTGAAGATAGCAGCAGTGGTGTTAAATAACTAAGGACATTTACTCAAGTACAGTACTTAAGTACAAAGTTGAGGTTCTTTTTATGGGTATTTTCCTTTGCTGCTACTTAAATACTAAAATAAATATTGTTCTTTTTAATCCAGTGCATGAATTAAATATCTTCAGTTATAGTTACTTTACAAATTCAGACTAATAATACATAACATAATCCCCAAATAAATATGATGCACTATCAGCGGTTAAGATAAGGCCTTATTCATCCAGTTAGAGAAGTTATAAGCTACCAAACATTATATAAAGTACTTCAAATTAGTCCGAACCTGTACCTGCTGCAACAGTAAAGTAATTAACACAGTACTGTACTAATAATTATAATAATATAATATATACATATCTGTACTAATAATTATAATAATATGATATATACATATCTGAAATGGGAATTTTTCGAATCATGATTACTTTTAATTTTGGTACACTAAGTATATTTTGACTTTACTTCTGTACTTATACTTATTACTATTAGTGCACTGTGTTTACTGTTATGCACCAATCAATCATCTAGCCAAATCCCTTGTATGTGTAACGTACTTGGCAATAAACAGCTTCTGATTCTAAAATTGTGAAAAGCTGGGGTACAGAATCTTTCATCAGCACAGTGATGATACTTTAACTTAGGTAAAACATCTAAGTACTTCTTCCACAGCTAGACAGTTGTGACATTTTGCAGTGAGAAAGTCAGTTGATCAACCTGTAACATCAACACTGCATAATGGGGTCTAGATATGTTTGGATAGATATCCGTGCTCATGCACCAGGTAATTAATGATTCGCTAAATTAGTAACTGTTTTGTAAATGTGAGCATACATAACAAATATGTAACAGTTCCTTACTTGATTGTATTTCCTGCTTCATCAGTCTCTGGGTTAAGTCAACATAAAATGTCCCTTTGAATAATGTTTTTTTTTTTAACTAAAGCACATTTAATTCTGTTTATGTATTGTACATTCTGATCTGCTTGCTGAAATTAAAGAGGTTGTAGTTGTAGTGTAAATGTGTGTGTCACTGGCCACATGCATGAGCCACAACTTACTAAAACATTAAGTTTGTTGCAATGATCGATGCTTGTCAATTTAAACCAAAAACAGTGGAAGCCAAGAGTGGAGTACAATCCACCAGGCTTGTTTGACTTGCAGTGACCTCTCCACATCATCATGCCATTAACTGCAGACAGTCAGACTGAGACCAGACTTCACGGTCAGGAGGAAGGACGTGCAGTTTGGTCACAGTTGTAGCAAGCCACACAAGTGTATGGCAACACGTGGCGCATCTCGGCCTTTCGTGTCAACTTGTCAACACAAGCATGACTGAGAGGCAACTTTTGTGGCGTTGCAGCAGCTAGCTAGCTAGCAAGCATGCTAACTATCGAGCATGCTAACTTTAGCCAACAGAGCAGCTACAGGCGTAACGAGGACATGAAGGCACACAAGGGTCACGACATCTGAAAACATTGTAAGAGTCCACTGTCATCAGGAAGCAACATGTTTGAGATGCATAAAGGCAGACCTGTGTTGGAGGATCAGGTTGCTCGGTGGATGCCATCTTATCCTGTCCCTCGTTTGCTTTGAGGACAGGCTGCTCGAGTGAGCCACGCTCGATTGCTTTTCCTTCAGGAGATGAACGGTCCATAGTCTATGGTCTGAACTCAGCACAACACCATTCTACTCAATACATTCAGTAAACACAGCGGAGTTCACTTAAAACGGACTCAGATGAATCTATCAGAAGCCCCTTGTGTTTACAAGCAAGTACAATATCACCTGAATTGATAATAGTCTTATATAGTCATAATTATGATTATAATAACGTAATCAGAATTACAAATTAAGCTTTATTGGCCAAGTATGTTCAATACAATAATAATACACAAATTAAAGACATAATGAATCAAACATTTTGACACAGGGCCCCTCTACAGAATGTTCTCCAGATTAATAATGCAGGAACAGCCCTAACATGCTTATTGTTTGAGAAGATATTGTGCTTTCGTGGGGCATTTTCCTTCTTTAATTAATCTAAATGACAGAAGAAAAGAAAAAACTGTGAAAATGTGACCATCTGGTCTCCTGGCAGTCTTGGGGCCCTGAGATTCTCTGGGGCTGAAGCAGTTGTCTCCAATGTCCGTTTGCTAATCCGGTCTCACCTCACAGTCTGACTGCTCCAAGACAATCTTGTCAATCAAGGCCAGTATGACTGATATATCCCTATAAAAGCTGTAATATTAATGGAACATTCATCTTTATAATTGACACATTAAAATAAGTGACCATTATGTCTTGTGGAAAGACAATGCTGTCTTTATAAGTCAAGACTCCATTGAGGACAGAGGCTGTGTCAAAAATCACTCCCTATTTATTATATAGTGCACTACATTTACTGTCCGAGTTTTCGATAATGCATATAATCCCAGTGTGGTTAAGAAAATCTTTGGAATGACCTCAAATTAAGTCAAGAAATAAAAGCTTATTTTAGTGAGTTAGTTTTAGTTATAAGGATTGTAAATATACAGACTATGTGCATCTTTGATCAAAGAATTCAATAACAGTTAATACAGGTTCAGCAGCTGCTGTTACTAGTCACAGAGCGGAGATATGCAAACACACTTAAACATTTGAAGTGTGTACACTGTTGAGTTGGCTGTGGTATGGTATTGAACAAATCCAACCAAACAAAATTCTTGTCTGTAGTGACTCAGACTCTTGTCAGTCCAGTCTTAAATATTAACTTTTACTTCCCAGCTCTGGAACAGTCTTCCGGTTATTATTCAATCTGCTGACACTGTTTCCGCTCTTAAATCCTGTCTTAAGACACATTTTTACCGACTCGATTTTCTCGCCTGACAATTAATTTTATTTCTGTGTTTATGCATTTCATTTAAAATATAGCTCTGTTTTGTAACCACTTGATTTTAAGTTTATTTTAATAGTTTCGCCCCTGTTCTACCATATATGCTTTTGAATGATTCATCTGTAAATGTAATCTATATGGTCTTTTTCATTTTGTGCTTTTATTTTGTTGTTTTTATTTCTTGATATGTTGTATTTGCATTGATCTGCTATCTATTGAAAGCACTTTGTGCTCCCAGCTTGAAAACTGCTATAAAATTGAGAAAATGATTATTATTACTAAGTCCGGTGCGTCCAGTAACTGTCATGATCTCGGCCTACTACTGAAATAATGGCAATAGATCCCAGTAATAAAACAAGGCACCGAGGTCACATTCATTTAGGTTCCTGGAGATGCATATACACATCTACGAACATTAACATTCTATACAAAATAAGTGGGTTTTGTGAGAAACAGGGAAGGAAATAGAAAAGAGGAGGTAAGGTAGGACACTGTGGCCTAATATGAACGGTACACTTCCCAGTCTCTGTGAACACAAATATATTTGTATATTTGAAATATTCATAGAGGAGGGACATGATGAAAGAAACTGAAAGAGTAGACTAGAGTTAAAAAAAAACTAAAAAAAAAACTGAGCAGCCAGACACTGTATAAGTCAAGAAACTCCAGGAGATGGCAGTAATGCAACAGTAATGCAAGATGCGTTAAAAGAAAAAGAAAAAGAAGAAGCAGCGAGCCCGGCGGTTCCGTGTTCGAGGCTGCCAGTCGCTGAGAAAACTACGGTTCCGGTATTTGACAGTTTAAAGTTAAAACGATAAGAAGAACAGTACTGTTCTCCACATAAAGCCGAGAATGACGGACAGGAAGCCGTGTAAGGTGTGCAACTTCACCCGACAGAAGTCATACGGGGTGGTGGTTCCCTCATTAGATGAGCTGAAGATAAAAGGTGAGTTGAGTTAAAACCACTTTAACTTTGAAACACGTCGGAGGAGTGAGTGTGATTGTATGGCTTCTGTTTGGATTACTACTGTTTTATACAAGATATCAAACGTAAGATAAATCTGACAATGTGTTAGGGATATTTGAGGTCGCGTTTTATTATCATCATTAGACATCAAGGGTGTTGTCTAATGTGAAACTAAAACTAATTATATGATGTATAATGATCTTCATCACTCTTGCCAGCCACTTTCATTACTGCCATTTTTTTTTTTTTTTTTTTTCGCAGCTCAGTTTAAACTCGTGATCACGAACAGTACAGCCGCATTTCCATCGTGTTCAAACTCGCAGGAGCTTAACATGGAAGTCAGGACGGATCTCCCTCCTGTCCTGCACATACCGAGAATGCTAGTCAGCAGGCGTTGCCCTGATCAAGGCACACTTCAAGTTCAAACTTAAATACAAACTCCAATGCACAGTGCCAAGTTTTTGATAACGTTTTTCAGAAACCAAACTACATTTCGGTTATAAAGATGTATGTTTGATCCGGATAAAGTCCTGTAAATGCAGATGGCACAAAACTTCTAATGCTATTTGGAAATCTGTGGGAAAAGTTGCAAACATACTTATAAAATAAAACTGTAATTAAAAACCCCTAAATCATGTTCATTTAAACCTGGTGGTTTTTTAAAACAACCAAGTTGAAACCATACAAATGTTTCATTTGTATCACCAGGATGCTTTACATGTGAATTCAATTATCAGAGTTAAAATAAATATTTAGTTTGCATGCAACTTTGGGACTTATAGTCCTGATTATTGCTATGACTTATGGCTACATATGAAGCTAAAGAGTATCCAAGTCCTGTGGGGCACTCATTAGAAAAGATACTCACCAAGCCCTTTCTCTGTTCTTCCACAGGAAGTGAGTTTCTTGGGTTGAGTCCTGGGGAGCCTGTCACAGTGGTCCTAGAGGATGATGGGACGATAGTAGAGGACCAGTCCTACTTTTTGTGTTTACCTTTAAACACAAAGTTCATGTTGTTGCATAAAAAAGAGAAATGGTCACCAGTTCGCAGGGGTAAGCAGGTGTACTTCGGAGATTTGTCTACAGTCCGTTTCTTATCTTAAAATGAAATGCAGTCCATGTTCAGGTAGTAATTTGCTTTTCATCGTAGTGGATGGTGGCACGGCCTGGATGGCCAGAGATTCTCTGCTGCTGGATGCTGATACCGTGGACACCGCCATTGCTGCAGAACCCTGGCTGGACCTGGCTCAGCAGCTGAAGCAGGACCTTGCCAGCATCATCCTCATGTCTGAGGCAGACTTACAGGTACCCGTACGTTTCCTTCTTTTCACCAACAGTGTTTGCAGGCAGGTTTAATCCAGCATGCACTGGGAGGGAAACAAGGAAATAGTGACTGAAAACCACCTTCCTCAGTGGTCACCATCAGCTTTTTAATCTTTGTCATGTTAAAGGATAAGTCTGGCAATTTTCCGTATCCTCATTGTCAACCAAATCTTAATGAAAAGACACGACAGATTGTTCTCACTAAGATCTATTACCTGTGTGGCTAAAGGCTAATAGAGCTCATTCCTTTTTGCCATCATCAAACAAACCCAGGGAATTTGACAAGAAGGAGCAAGAGATTTATTTAAAAAAAAAAAATGTATGAAACTAAAAGGTCAACACAGAAGTGTGCTTAGATCAGCAAGGAAAGCATGTTATGGATGTGTTGCCATGTAAGCCGTCGAATTGTTGAAGGTGCAAAACCAGAAATACAATTATGCTGGGTTAATGCCAGCTGTAGGAAGGTAGTGTGAGCACAGAGGCCAGCAATAACAATAGAGCTTTGGTTAGCACCTGGAATTCCCAAATGTCCCTATAAAACAAAGGCTAACTAGCTAACCAAATCATCTCAAGAAGCGTATAGAAACTGCATCAACAAAGTTTAGATGAAACCAAAACAGAGCATGGGCTAAAGCACCTACCAAAGCTGCCAAGTTGCAGGCATTTAAGGCAAAAACCTCCTCACAGCCCATATTCTAGTTCCTCCACTACCAAACCAAATTCTAACAACTAAGTATGTTAAACAGTCACAAGCTCGCAAGACAAAAAACATGACATGTAATGATGAACTCGGAAGACCAATCAGAGCGCTCTCTTTAATTAATAACACTTACTAGCTAAGTAGTCTCAACCGTAGTCTTCGGAAAGATACTACAGCCTACAAAGTCGATGCATGCCTCCTGCAAACTCTAATATGGCTATATTCTCCAGATACACGCACCACTATTTAGGATAAAATCATAAACGAATGGGTTTGCAAACCAAACAAACTGGCCACAAATGCGGCTCCCTTCCAAAATCGACCAAGAACAAAATCGAGAAAACTTCTGTAGAAAGGGAGAGACAGTGAGCACAGAGGCCAGAGTTTATAGCTGAGTGGCCCAGGTGAGTTTAATCAGCTGACAACCATCACAGTTCCATCATTAAAATAGTTATTTATTATGAGTTACATGACTTTACATGCACTGTCCATAAATACTCACTATTAGGGTGTGAAATTAGGTTGTTTACTCACCTGCCGTTTAGCAGGACACTGAACATTTCTACCTGTCCGCCACTTCTGAAATCTATGTAGAACGCTTTA
>NC_072460.1:10596825-10726825 GCF_027596085.1 Anoplopoma fimbria | reverse complement strand
AATGTGTGCAGGTCTGTGTGACTCATAGGTTATCTGGAAGATAGCCTTTGTCATGCCTGTCGTCTTATCATCGGTGTCGTGAACCATGGTCACCAATGATGGATGAATTTGCATAGGGATCTTTTTTTGAGTGTTGCTGTGAGATTGAGATGACACCACTGGCTTGTACTTTAGTATTTGATATTCATCAAGATCTCTTATTTACTCAGTTTTGTTGTGTCTAAGTCACGCTGTTTCACCAAAAGTGAGCAGTCTCTCTGCCATTTTATAACCCTGTAAGAATCGTCATGTGTCAGTTCCCCAGTGCATACACACTATTTAATTTAAACATGCACGGCAAATGTTACATAGGAATTTGTATACGACCGTAAATTCTTTGATTTAAGGTGCCTTTTATATGTTGAATGGTGGTAGGAGGGATTTTCTAAATTAAACCAGCCCTCAAACATTTGACAGTTCTCTTGTACTTTATTTTTATGACTTTTGAGACTACTTTCTCTGAAGACTTTATCTAAAGCCGAATTAAGTTTGGGCCTGAAAGCTATGAGCTGTCCTCTGTGAGAATAACAATTTTGAGTCCCTAAAATATTGAATAATGTCTCATAGTCTTCTCATAGTCAGAAATAATACAAAAATATTTCTTCTTGTCAAAGTGAGCCTGCTTTTTACTTCTCTCCTCACATATAATATATATTCATGGTCTTTTTTAGCTATAAGCCTACTGGCTACATGCTGCTGCTGCTGCTGCTGTTGGTTAATGGGTTTCATGTTGTGCGTAATTCCTGTGGAATTGGCTCCAACTAGCTGAACAGTTAGAAGTGAGTGGGGTATTGGGTATTTGTCACACTGTCTTGGTGGATTAGATTATGAGTTAACAGTGCTCAGGCAACAACTGCAGGTTTGCTCTGTAAGCACCAAGTTGCCCCGAGGACTGTGTGGGCATTTCATGCTAAAAACAAACCTTATCCCATGCGGTCAGATGACTTTCAGAGGAACACATGTCCACCTGAGGCCTTGTGGTTTTGTGGGGTTGCAAATGCCAAGGTGATGTATGGGTCACTACATACCTTGCCTTGTTAAGTTGTGCTGGCCTTCAAGGTACAAAGCATGTAGCAGCATATCCGATCTAAGTAAACATTAATAGGGTTAAAAAAAAGTTGCAAGTTCACAGAAAAGTCAGGTTTGACTAATTCCAAGAAACAAGAAAAAAATTGATCACTGGATATAACACTGGATATCAATCAGCAGAAGTGTGTTTCTTTCTCACATCCGCACACTCAGGTGTGCTCTTTTGCCCCACTTCTGGCCCTCAGATGGAGGAAATGTTGTAGAGTGAATGCAAAGGTCTCACATGAGAGGCAATTTGATGCTGAAGAACCCTATAATGACTGTTTTGATAGAGGAGCGGGGCTGGGATTGGATGCATAATGTATGAAGGTTAAACGACTAACATTCAACACTTCTAAGACCAGAATGACTGACTTCCAGAATACTGCAGGGAATTTATTTGTTATTTCTGCCAGAGCATTAAAGAGCAGAACGGTTTGCATTAAGCTCACTGCTTTAAGGAATTCCTACTCTTTATTAAATTAAAAATGCTTGTCTGATCATATATGGCTTCAGGGTTCTATGTTATGGTTCCAAAACATTAACAGTATTTTAAAAGGAAAAAAAAGCATGTGCAAATGAATAAGTCAGTGTCTTCTGAGTTATGCTTTAATTTGCACATAACGAAATGAATGAAACGCAAAGTACAAAAGTGGTTGAAAGAGGATTGTGCTGGTGAGATTATGTTAGCATCTCATCAGACAAAGGAGAGTATTTTTGTAGCACCAGTTTGATAATGTCATACCAAGGTATCATAACAATAATATTCCTGCAATCCTCATGCTAAAACACATGTCCAAGTTTCATCATGGTTGTGTTAAATTGATAGTATGTAAAAGTCACTGTGTAAAATTTCCAGATAGCTTATAACTACACAAACAACGCTCATGTCAACGAGCCTTCAGGATTCAGCCTTGATACTGGTGTACTTGATCTTCCATCCCTTGTCTTTCCCACTGGCGTCGGATCTGAACGCAACATGCACCTGGTAACTTCCTGTGTCGATGCGACCCGGTGGCACTGATCCACAGTAGGGTCCGTACTCTTGTCCAGCTGTTGAAATCTTGCAAAAGGGGAAAATCAAATAAGACGATTCATTAAATGCCTGACTGATTTATGACTAGCCAAACCTAATTATGCAGGAAATGGCATGGCCGTATAGTATATCACCCGTGGACGACAAGTCTGTAACAAACTGCCTCTAAAGGCATGAGGAGGAATACATTGCTTGTCCCGTGACTAACCTTCAACATATCATATGGACAGGGGACATCTGAGTGTCCCTCTATGTCAAAGGGTTCCAGGAAGTGCAGGATTATTCTGTAGCCCTCCTGCAGACGGATTGTGTGGTCACACTGACTCATGGGTGGGTAGGGGCTCGGGTAGCCCGGACTGGTCAGAACCCCCGACGGCGAGGTCAACACCTGGGTGTGGCACGGCACTGTGGGGAAGACTCACACACTCATTAGAATCCCACATAAACATTTTGAGGCATGTTTTAGATATCTTGTCCTGTTCTCAGGGTTCCAAGATCTCGCATGTTAATTTAAATGATGAAATGTTATGATCTACCTGCAACAGTTAGTTACTGGCAATGAAAAAGTTTCTGTTTTGGAAGAAAACATTTTTTCTTGTCAATTGAGACATTTCCTGGCATCGTAAATGATTGGATTCGTTTGGGTTTGCATTATTGCCCCGGCAAGTGTGCAGATGTTGTTTTCGGACAAAAACAAATGAGTATCGCAAAGAGGCTGAGTTCCTGTAATTCATATAATTAGTAAAATCTCGAGGCAGGTAATCATTTTTGACTATTCATTGCATGATTTGTTTTGTCAACCTCTTCTCCTCTAGCAAAGAATAATAATTGATGGTACATCAACTGATAATTGTGATTAATTACCTGGTGTCAGTACACTATTTATGCTGCACAGGTATCAATTTATAATGCCACTTTGAAGTTGGTTTTCCCCTAGGAATCGACAGTAATTAACCTTGCCTCTCTCCAGCTGGCAGAGATCAACAGCTTGATGCATCAGTGTGGCATTTCAGTCTGAAATTATTAAGCAGAGGCCAGCTATGATAGAAGTAAATCCAATCCAAACACTCTCAACTGTGAGCCCTCTGTGAAATATTTTTTTCTGCAGTAAAAATGCAAATATCCTTGCGTTCCAATAAGTGTTATTACATGTTTATAACACAGCCATTTGATCTCATTTTCATCCACACAAAAGTCTGTATCTTCTGAAAAAAAAAGTCTGAAATTAGCAGCATTTTATATTTTGAACAATTCAATACCTCATCGACAAATTCTGCCAACTGAAAGACTCGGATAGTAATATTTAATTTTTATAGTCAACAAAAGCTGTGGAATTAAAGTGTGTTGAAGCCGAATACATCAAACAAAGGTCAATGCGCACTAATCTCTTACTTCATTGCCTTCAATATCTGCGATGTTTAGTGAGGAGCTGAACTGCAGACTAGCTTGAGAAAACCTATAAACCATATTTACAGAGATCAATATATAGTCAAAAGGCTGTGTGCCAAGCTATTAACACTGAACCTCACTATACAACTTTTGATTCACTCTGATTGAGCTCAGATGGACATGCCTCTTGAACTTTGGTCAGCAAGGCTCTTACCTGTGCAGGATCTTTTGTTGCCATGGAGAAGGTATCCTTGTCTGCACGTGCAGTAATATCCACCGATGTAATTGTGGCAAAAATGATCACAGACTTGTTCCCCATCTATCTTGGATAGACACTCGTTGATGTCTGTAAGATACAGAGTGGGTTAGAGAATGAAGCACTTTCCAACATACTTTATATCGGGAAAGTGTGCCTAAACGCTAATGTGTTTGTCTCCACAGCTTTTTACAACTTAAGCAGACACCAAATGAGTCGGGTTTGTCTTAACACACAAAAATGTTGATTGGTAAACTACATAAATAAACGTTTAAAGAAAAGTTTGAACAAATTATTTATTGCATTAAAACAGTCATCAAATGTTGAATCCCAAAAGTAACTGAATGATGAAAATGGCATGATAATTATCTGGAGATCGACCACCATGTTTTGCTTGAATGTAAGGATGCAGGGACAATGAAAAAAGGAAGAAGTATTTGTCTACCTCTATTTAAACCAAATCTATGTTTAAATTTGAATTATGTAATTGCATTTGGACAAACAGATCGTTATATGTACATTAAAGGCACAGTGTGTAGGATTTCTTTCTAAGTATGAATTTTAAAACATTACTGTATATACCTGTGATGTTATAATCCTGCTCTTATTCTGCTAGAAACTCCCACAAGCACTACTTGGTGCAATTACAATCTCCCTTCTGGCAACAAATGTCACTATTCTGCTTCACCTTCTGAGGTGTAAAATGCTTGAAAGCCTGTGAATCGTCCCTCGTTAGAGTAGTCACTCCTAAAGACCACTGACATGAGGTTCCCGGCTGACAGGATGATGGTGTTCCTCGGGGTGCTTTCGTAGTTCTTCTCTTCCTCACCACAGAACCGCAAGGTTTCATTCCCCTCTGCCAAAACCTAGTTTGACAAGGTCAGAGGCCTTTTAGTCAGGAAGCTACCGACTCCAGTGCAGATAATGGGAGTTGGAGTTTCTCCAGCACGTTACCTGGATGTAGTCGTATTCACACTGGTCAGAGGGCTCTAAGCTGAAGTGGCTGAAGTAGAGTTTGACCCTGTGGCCATCTGGGATGGTGATGTTCCACACTTTGAGCTGGTTGTCAGGGTATGGCTGGGGGAAGTTGGGGGAGGTGAAGCTGCCATATAACCCTGTCATTTCCACACTCAGGGAGACATGGAGGAGGGAAAATAGGACAAGTACACAGCACCCACTGGGCAAAATTAGGTGTGATGGCAGCAGTTTAAAGGAATATTTTTGCACAAATAAAAATACTAACTGACACTTACCTGGTCATGTTGGCTTCGCAGTCCGCAGATATTTCGTAGGTTTTGGAATAGTTCGCCCTCAGTGACCCGAGGGTTAATGAACCCAGTGGCAGACATTTAGGTAAACAAACTGAGACAAACACATGATCAGTTTGTCATCATTACCCACCTCCCTCGGTCGCAGAAATCTATTAAACTGATAAATGCCAGAATCATTTATATTCATTCTATTCTGTTTAACTCTTCTTTTTAAATCACCTCACATCAGTTTTTACACGTGGACAATGATAATTCAGATGAATATGACACAACAATACTATTCCCCATGAAATGAATTGCTTTCACCAAACACAGAAAGGAGACCGACAGCACTGATATGGAAGTCTAAATCAAATTTAATGTAAAAAACACACAAAGACACACAATTTAGGACCCCTTTCTATAGTTTTTGTCACCTTTGATTGGTGAAATTTATTGTTTTCGATTTTAGAATTGTAAACTATAACATACAATCTTGAATTGAAATATTTTCCAAGAATGCAGATTGACCTGTATCACACTATAGTGTGCTGTGAAACTTTAAAAAAAAACATGCTGGTAAGATCAGACTCTTGCTACTCATTATTTCAGACACGCTGACACGATTGCAAGTACAAGCTTTGAAAAAAAGAATACACTGACTGTTCCCACGGAATTTAGCAAGACCCTAAGTTGCTCCCAATGGCCAGGCAAGCGCCTTGTGTAACCATAATAACTGCAACAGGGACAGCCAATGGTACATCAACAACAGTGTGTTGTTTTTTTTTACATGTCTGCCAAATGCCAAATTTATGGTTAGACTTCATTGTAAAGGCTTTTACAATGAGGGAATTGCAGAGTAATCTCGCTGTCTGTTTTGATGGAATATGAATATTGATGTTATTCAATAGTGATGGGGCCATTTCAACCAGCAACATAATAAGTAAGCTTGTGATGACCAACACCCATTTCCCCAACGACAAAGCACTAATGGCTAGTATTTGAAGTTAATTACAATAATTATCCACGTAAGCATCAATGTGGTTTTTTTCTCCTCGCAAATGACCTCTCTGATGGAACTCCTTTTAAACGGTGCCATAACCTTTTCCTTTTTTGCCTGATTGTGAGCTGGTGGGACGTTGAGCCACTGTGGAGCCTGATGGCAGATGTTCCACTCTTGGATATCATCCAGCTGCCACTCAGGTATTGATGCTCCAGCAGAAATGACACCCTTTGACGCTAAACAAAACGTTTCTGGAAACGCTAACTTCATCAGTAAAAACTGTTGATAATGATTGCAGCGTTTTTGTTCTATGTGTCATTCAGACCCAGAATCATATTTACGTTTCCTCTGGGAGTGGGAGCTTTTAGGCTTCATTTCCATGGAACTCAGTGGGATCTTACAGATGTGAATAGAGAATGATTCTTGGCTTTTTCAACCTAAGCTTAGCTTTCAAGGAGCTGCATCAGCCCTTATTACACTATAAAGCTCCTGATAAACTCCTTCTTTTTGGCATTTTGCACAATCGCTTTAAACATGTCAACTTGTCAAAGAATACTTTCTTTCATGACTTTTAAATCAAATGGCATGTTGTTGGAACCTTTTGGCCATCTCTCTTAGACTTGATTGGCTTCTACCAACACAGTCAGGAATACTTCCTCTTCCACCACTTCTGCACCTACCACTCCTCTCATGTTGCTGGAGATAGTTACCTTGTGTTGCTGAAGAAGCACTACAACAAGGGAAGGGCCTAGAGTGGATCCTGGTGATGATCTGCTGTACACCACAATTTCCTTACCTCTCTCTTCATCTCACCACTTTGCCAAAACAAGTCTGTCGCTGGTCAGTTCTTGGATGGCATGGCGATGATGAGGATTCTCATGGCGTAGAGACTCATTGTCTTTGAATTTGCCAAAATTCTGCATCGCTCCTCACTAGGTTCGTAGACAGCTAAATCACTGGGTCTACGGATATTTCATCTATGACGGGCTTTAGGCTTCTCTGCAGGCTCATCCTCATTATTTTGATTACTAAAAATAAAAACGTCATCATTGTGGCCTCAAAGAACCAATTGAAAGAAAGTCGCTCTATAACCTTTACATTTTCTGTTGGTTGAGGCATTAAATTGTTTTCTGGTATCTTTGTGGAACACTGTCACCACAGTTGTCAACACGCTCCACTTTCTGGTTGACGTATGGTTCTATATAGAAGATACAGATAAGCTATAAACCAAGAGTATTCAGTCTAAAGTAAATAAACCTTAATAATAAGTAATTTCCTTATCTACACAATGGCTCGACAAACACAATTAGTAGTAAATTAATTGACAATTTAAACTTATTATTTATTTTAAAATATATATCTTTAAATCTATTGCTAACTCTTACTGGCAGCCTTTGAAAATTGACTTAAACGGAAAAAATGCATATTTTGATAAACTACATAGGCTCTAAGTAGATTACTCTGTATTAATTTAAACGACTAACCTAACCTTGGAGGAGCAGCCTACTAAACATGGTGAGCCATCAAAAAAACAGATGATAAAACTAATAACACTGTAGAAGTTTCTTTACTTACAAATAGCTGATATTCACTGATAGGTGATTAAGACTGACGGGGCTGAGTGAATTTTCATATCAGGGAATTCAGGAGCCTTTTCCATATGTTGATGTTTGAATGTAAAATATTTGTTGTGATGAAACGCATCTTTATTTTGAGGAGTAATCGATGATAAATGGGCCAACAATCCTGCTTTGTAAACACAAAATGATCACTTTAAGACATTCTGGGGATAGCTTTCTGAAAAACCCAAATATGGTTTGTCACAAAATGACTCACTGCAAGTAAAGAAGAATGTCCCTCGCTGAGAGCAGTGTCTTAAGGTTTGCCTCTGCTGAGGGTAACTCTACTCTCTAAATGTCATTGCAGTGATTGGCATTGAAATGTCAAATCTGTTGATCCTTCATAATGTACTACTTGTTTGCTTTATTGACTGGAGAAAAAATGTTTTTGGTGAGTTAAGGATTGTTATCTGCATTGCAGTCTGCTTTAAAATGAAAAAACTTACCTATCCTTCCAAATGCTGCAACTACTGACAATCAGCACCTTTTCCATCGTATGCTTAGCTGCCCAGATTTACAACCTTTTCACACCCTGAGGTCATACCTCTTCACACCCTTAGGTGTGCGAAAATAACTTTAATTTTACTGTTGCTAGGTGTGGACTCAGGCATTATTCAACAATACAGGTGATAATGAAGGGAATAATAACACCATCAGCATATTAAAGCTGATATTTCGGGCAGCAGGGTAATGTTTGGGGTGCTTGAGGCAATATTATGAAAGGAATATAAGACAAACATGAAAAAAACAACATACAAGAAAATCAAACACAGGAATAAAAAGTAATATTTTAGAATAATATTCTGCAGTTCAGTTTTAACTTCTTCATCTGAAGACAACCTTGTACAGGCAGCGCCTGTGTGCCATTTATCATCATTGCCGGTTTGCACCAACCTGGAGCTGCTAATGGAACAACTACAGACATCACGCCAGCAGCCATGGGGATTTTACTGTGATATGAGGACATTTCCTGATTCGCAGCAGGAAGCCTTTCACTCAAATAAAAGCCACTGGGGGCAATGCAATGCCTTGAACTAAAGTTCTGTTCCCTAATTCAGTTTCAAAGAACTGTCTCCAAAAGCCATCACCATCATTTTAAGCCTCAGTGCTGCGATTCTCAGCTATATGTTTTTTATCGGTAGGTATCTGCTTTTCTATGCAAAATCGGTAGAATAATGTGTGGTGGATTTTTCCTTTAAAGGCGTTTGTTACTCAGATAAGACTTTACCCAGAGAAATAAATTGACTGCAGTTGTTTGTTATTTTTGTTTGTTTAATATTCATTATTATCTGAATGCGAAATGCTTCATGTAGCTGTGTCCTGTGTTACCTGAAGGGCTTTTATGCTACTGGAGCAACTCTGAATCCCATCCTAAAAGCACAAACATTCATTATAAAGGCTTCAGGGTGCATATGAATATTGGGGCAAGTATTGTACATGTGCATCATGAACAAAGCCCATCTGCAAGACTAAACTCAGTGGTGTGTTTGTGCATGTACCATAGATACTTTTTCTCACACACACGGAGCATGCACACAAAATGTGCGGAGACACAAGGCACAAGCCATTTTGATTTCAGCATGATCAAATCTTGAATGTCCATGTGCGCGAGACAGACGCTGTCGGCACAGAGCTGCTTCACCTGCTTGCTGTACCATGCCTTAATGAAGTACTTCCTTATAGCAAGTCAGTCAGTCATTAAATGAAGAATAGGCCACCTGAAATCAATTGAAAAGAAGAAAGGACAGTGGGTGTGTGAGTATCTGGAGAATCAACAAAAGATAGCAAAAGAGATGCAGGAAGAGAGAGCGCTTCAAATCAATGTGAATAAGATGCTGGAAGGAGGCAAATGTAAAAGTTTCTTATTTTGCACAATTTACACATCCTTCTGAACATTTTGAGCTTGAAAAAAATGGACATGCTAGCACACTATGAGTGTTACTACAGCCTTCTGCGATCCTCATTCTCATCCTCTTCGTCCTTTCCATTGGTTGCAATCACTTCAGTCTCAACCCCCCACATTCTGTAAACTGTAATTAAGGACTTGAATAAGTAGGGATGTGTCATTTTGCTGAACACCGAGGAACAATGTAGAGTTAATCCACTGTAATTTGCGCTTCCGTTGTAGTTATGCAGACACAAGGATTTAAGCTTCCATAGCACAAATAAAATGCAAGTAAAAGACTGCTGTTTAATAGCAGCACAGGCCAAGATGTCTATTAGTATCAGATATGTATTCAAGCATATGTCATTGTTCCAATTTCCAATGCAGAAATGTAAAAATGTTGCTGGCAGGAACATACACATTTAATTTGCAGAACAAGAGAAAATATATTTCGAATGTTGTGGCTTCTTGCCATTTCGAGGACTCACCGTGTTGCTGCCTCCGGGCCAGATGTTCGCGAGCCAAAAGAACAGAATTGATTGAATGCCGTCAATGTATATTGACATTTCTCTTTGTTCTGTGGGGAGCAGCAGGTTCAGTCTAATGCTTCCATTAACACTGCCATTGTTATTGCTAATTCTGTGTGGGCACAGAGAATACATTAAATGACAAGAAACAAACAAAACACCTGGAAATGTCTCGTCACAAATTCTTGTTTAACACTTCTGTTTTCTTAAGACGTGGTTTCAGAGAAAAGGATTTAAGTAAGAATAGGACTTGCTACTGAATGCAAAGAATGAATGCTACTGCTGCTTTGCTATCATCTTGGTTCAAAGATTATACATTTGGAACAATGGACCAAGTGATCTGACAATTTGCAAAAAAGGAGTGTTTTAGATGAATAAAAATTGCCAACTTGAACAAATATTAAATCTTAACAAATCCAGTAAGAAGTTGTTATTTTGTCTTGTAAAATGTATTTACAAACTACACTTGACTGTGAAACAGAATTGATTGAATGCGGTCAATATCTTTTGTTATTTTTATGTTTAATGTTGTTGTTATGCAAGTTATTGTATAAAGTGTATGCCCCTATTTCACAGACATGTTCAAATACACCTGAATTCATGAATAGATATTGGTGGTAAAATATATTCAGGTTCATAGACAGCTTTTAAATATCAACTTTTCTTAAAATCCACTGAAATATTTTAACAAGGGTTTTATTGTTACACTTAAGGATGAATGCAATTATAGCATATCGCTGTGACAGAGCCGTGGTGCATTTACGACAAAGTGTCCCAAATGCTAGACCCGCATGTTCAGTGTATAATTTATTGCTCATCCTGTTAACCAGCATCCCCAGATGCTGACGGGAAAGAATGGCTCCTGATGAATTCATGTTGAGCCTTTTTGTGCTGGATTTCATTCCTGACGTCAAGCCCATTACTCTTTAGATTTGGCCTTCATTGCTCTTTTTCACAGATAACAAATACGGTCATTTCCTTGCTAATTCAAACAAGCCCCAGCTTTAGCGATTCAGTGGACCGCCAAAAGGCAGTAAAGCATTCAGTGACGTTGGTGGGATCAGGCAATGATGAGAAATGGCACACAGGTGCTTCTTTTGCTCCTGAATCCTTTACTTCATTAGGGTGCCTGACGCCACCGTGCTTTTTCCTTAATTGTGTTCCAAACAGCTCTCTTTTACAAAACTACTGAATTACAATTTAAAGCGGGGAGAGAATTTGTAACTTGCTCACCCAACGTATCTTTCACAAGGTAGAAAATGCCTCCAAGAAAGAAAAAGGACTCACTTCTTTTAAGTTCTGGGTAAGCTTGCAAGTGATCAGCAGGGAATATTTACTTTAATAATACATAACACATCGACTCATTGTGAACACATGCATGTCACTGATTTGAAACTATACAATAGTGCTGACAGGCCATGACTCAATAGCTCCAGCAGGGATATTAATGGTGGGTTATTTCTTGTATAATTGATTAAACATTTTCGGGCCTGTTAGGCTTAAGAAAATTGATGGTCAGCCTGAACATTAAACATGGATTTCCGATATGAGTAATGGCACGACTCTGGTCGGCAGCAGCGAGGACTTCACATGCTATTAATAAACGGAAACCATCACTGTCACCCGTAATACTGTGGTAACATTTAGTATGGGTGTTTTTTTTTGTGCCTGTGTGTCCATTTGACATACTGGCATGTCGTGTTGTTAGAGCAATTGCAATCTGGTGTACGGCCATCCCACATGGGCCCAATTGTCCTGAAAATATTCTTAAGCAGCACTACATACTGGGGGGAAAATAACATTACTTGAGATCCTCATCTGCTGCTGTGGCAACAAATCTATTACAGGTGCAAAGGCTGAGCAAAACAAGGACTGTTCTGGTAGCTAATCACGGGATTGTCACCCCTGTGATTAGAAGCCCATAGTGTACACATCATACAGGACACTGGAGTGCTTAAACAAGACAATCAATATCATCTTGTGGCGCTTTCCTCCCTCTCTGCGGTCCTATCCTTCTAATGACACTATCAACATGAGTGGCTCCTGGTCATGAGTCTTAGGCTTAGTGTAAAAGCCAAACTAATGAACTGCGATGGTAACTCGCTCTGCAAAATCACAATGGACACTCTGATTGAAGTTTACTGATATATATATACAGCAGCCCTCAGTGATTGAAAAAATACGCAGAGGCAATACGACTTGATTGGGTTTTTTTTCTTTAAGCACAAATTGTATTTGATATCTAATCAGCTTCCCTCATCATAAGATCAACACTTAACAACTGCTGAACATAACTAATATGATAGAGAGTGACCTTGGCAGTTACAGCCATAGCATAACTGTTGTTCCCTTAAGGCTCTCAGCCTGGTTAAGGATCTTAAGTTTGGTCTTCACAACCTTGAAACACCAATTATATGCTCGGACGACAGATTCTCACAGAAGGAGTCAAGACAGATAAAGTGAGGAGATTAGTTATCAGTGTAGAGAATCATTCAGCTGGTCAACGATGCACAAAACAATTAATCTTTACATGTTTTGCATTGCCACCTAACGGTAAAACCCCACCCCCACACCAGTGCACCAATGCACCAATGTCTCTGCTCCACTGCTTATACAATAGTCTTCTGTCTTGCTGATTAACTTGACAGAAATGTAATGGTTTGTGGTTGAAATTATTTAGAGGATATATTTTTTAGTTATTAAATCATGCAAATAACTGTTTCCATGCAACATTTTTTGTCTGGTATTGTAGCAAAACTACAGAGGTATAGTGCCCTACAAACTGACCCCTTTATTTTTGTACGTCGTGTAAGTGTAAAATTGGCCTGATATGCAACACCTGGATATAAACTGCTGAGCAATTTTAGGTGATTTGCCATCAACATGGTTATAGTCCACTGGTCTAACATAAGGCTGGAAAGTGAAGGATGTCATAAACTGCATAGGATATCACAGATAGAAAGCATTATGAAATAAATGAAATTGATAGCCTATATTGTTCACAAGATGTTCATATTGGTCAAATACACAGTATAGTAATATGGTGAGTTTGCAATCATCAGCCTGGCTAAGACTGGCTCTTATGGCAAAGAAAAGTGATAAAGAATATGTCCCGGTGGCTTCGAGGTCCCTGTCAGAATAAGTTTGAATGAATTTGATGATCCCCTGTTCTTTCACCCAGCGCCATTATCAGGTCAAATATCTAATTTGTCCAATACTTTGGTGTGTGACCACATGCCTGCAAAACTCATGACAGCCGTACCTAAAATAAGATGGTAAACATTATACCTGCTGCTAAACATCAGCATGTTAGCATTGTCACTAGGAGAACAGCCTGCTGTTGTTAGCACATAGCTAAAAACACCATTGTGCCTAAAAGTACAGCCTCACAAAGCCACTGTAGACTCTTGTTTCGACATATTCACTGGGGGATTATTAAGTCAAAACCCCTTTTAAGTTTTTATTCTTATTTATTCTGTCTACTAGTAGTCCTAATTACAGTGTAGAGGAATAAAACCTCAGGAGGAAGTTGTCAACGTTGGCACACTAATGAGCTTTAGTTTAAGAAATCTCATATTAAACTGATAAGATTGATACTTTTTGCAACAATAAATATAAACTGCGGTTTGCATCCATACAGCACTTAAAGGTCTTCGTTAACTAAATATTTGAAACCCTGTGTTTTGCTATTCTCACCACAGACCTTCCCTGCTTCCCAAAGTAGGGGCATCCAGAACGAACAGGGTCACTTTAGTGGCCGGCGTGCTGCATCTCTGGTGACAGCTCATTTTCAGAGCCACGGCTTTAGCACTGAAAGAGCAGAGGGCCCTATAATGATGAGCTTTTAGCGCTGGCACTGGGCGTCTGAATAAGCCATCAGGCATCATTAGACCCTGCTGGGGAAAACAATCTCTTCATTCCCATCGGTGCTCCCAAACAGGAGAACTCTCTGAGAGAAATACATCAGAGGACACTTTAGCTTGTGTGTTGTGTGCGCTTCATTCAGCGCTCATAGACTCCCTACTCCCGATGATGTAGCTATTTAAGATAAGATAATCCTTTATTAGTCCTTTATGTTGTTGTTAACGTATCTGTTAACTTACTTGCTATAATCTTGATTAAAAAAAAACCAGGAGGCAACGACTGATCGAAATCAGGAAGACATTATAATACTATCAGCTTACTAGAGTCCCTGAAAAGCTACTAATGATCTTTCAACAGAGTGATGCAAACCTGCTGCATAGACAGCAAGACAGGTCCATTATTCCTACTCCTTTCCCTAGAACATTTTTTTAAATTGGTAACTTATATATTTATTTTACTTCAAAATGCCTCAGCTAGTCAACCATACTGTGCTCTGGATACAACATCTCAAATGTCACAACTAAACAAATTGAGCCCCGGCTGACAGAGATGAATCAGGCTGCTGCCGGCGCTGTGTCCAGAGTCACTGGGTTAATAAAGTATAAGTACATGTCTGTAGACTGCAAGGAACTTCCATCTTCGTTTCTGAAACAAAACATGTACACTCACTGTATGATGTAGGAAATTAAAGTTGAGGAATGGGTTTTATGAATGTTTTTCCTTTCTTTTTCTTAGCTAAGATGTTAAATTAATGTGGTAATGTCGTTTTATATTTCCAATTTACTCTGCTACACATTGAATCAATATGCTTTGAGCACACAGAACACATGCTATTAACAGTACGTCAGCTGCAGCAACCAGAATGTGTAAAAAAATGAATTTCAAAAGATCATTACAGTCCCTTTTATTTAAATCAATTTCTTTCAGCATAACTCCACACTGATAGTGTTTGTGGTAAAAGGGAGACGGCCACCACACAACCTGCCTGTTAGCACCTTTTCTCAGAAGCCCTTAGCCGAGCGCTGGGTGTTAATTTGGCCTGTCTTAAACAATCGAGGCCAGGTAGGCGAACCGTTTGATGTTAACCGTTTCTAAGTTCTCACAAGTGGGGATGAAAATGAGTTCTGACATATCCGTGAAAAGCAGAGACAAACACAGGGATCATGCTGCATTCAGTGAGGCTGAGGCAGTTAAGAGTGAAGGTAAAATCATCAGGTATATATGTTTTTGTCTCTACAACCGACCCCTTCCATACTACACCTAGTGATTTGACAAAATGTCGCTATGATTTAATATATCCAGCAGTCCTTTTATTTTACACAATATATTTGGGGTTTCAATATATATATATATACATATATAGCTGAAATTACACCATATCACAGCATGTATAGTCACATATCATAAAGTTTAAAACTAAACTCTGCATTTATGTGACCATGACGGGTTCACTTTGAAGTTGTTTTTTCCTCATATGAGGAGCACCAACAAAACCTGAGTCTTTGTTATTTCTAAACACCGGCACATGTAAAGTCAAATTTAAATTTGAATTACACAGTTAGGCCTGAGTGCTCCTTTCCCTCCTCCTTCAGATCAAAAGGAAAGCCAATAAAATGCTTTGCTTGCAGGCATCAGCTTTGATGTCGCTCCTCTGCATGCTCATTTGAGCCCAGGGCCATGGAGTCAGAAGTGGACAGCACCTCTACCGACATCAAATTGTGTTGTGTTTACCATCTCAAACCCAGATATGCTGATTGGCATCTGAAGCAGCCTTTTTTCTCTATTTTTGTGGACATCTCTCTATTCATAAAATGCTTGTGTCTTTTGTTCAGTCCAGTGACTCTCCCACAAGCTGTAAACCTGAATATGGGTCATTTAGAGATGGTCCATTTCACCGCACATAAGAGTGAAAGATGCCGTGTGATGAACTGTAATCAAGTAAGCCTTTGTCTATTCAGCATCGTTGAAGGGAGCTTTTTGCCAAAACCATGTAATTACATTGCTTTGAAACTGTAACTCACCATCAAATGGTGCTTTCAGGGTATTATGCAGCCTTGTTCAATGAAAACTCGGACTGGTCATTCAAGAGCTTTTTTCCCCAACTGTCAATAAAAATGAAAAAACGTCATCACGGTAGGCTTTAATGTTCCACCTGTAATTCAATCAGTACTGTGAACTTATGTTAATTCATGTCTTTGCACCTGTGAAACAAGCACACTTATGAGCCATTATCTCATATTCATCCTGTTCAGGAAGATAATGAGACAGTAACCCAGTTTAGGAAAGTTTCTGGAAACTACTCTTAACTTTGCCTCTCTTCTGGCAGTATGGGATTTGTAGCGACTCTGGTACACTTATAGTAAGTTATTTAAGAATTCACATATTTCACAATAAGTATTAAGTTTGACTATTGCTCAGTGCCAAACATCTGCACAGCAATGGGCATAAATTACAGCTGGCAGTAAACAGCAGCTGCGTATTGACGTTTACAAAAACACCAGTTACATCTCAAGTATTAACATAGAGCTCAATGAAAAGACTAAAATTAATTATTTTTGAGCTGAGGTGAATATTTGCCTGTTGATATATATTATTCAATAATGTACTGAAAGTGCTCTTGGAATTGTCAGCCATTTGCGTCCATTCTTCAGCAGCCCTCTATTTAATGCAAAGAGCTGTTTTGTTTGTTGGTTTTTGTGTGTTTTGATTGGCCGTCTATTCCCAAGTATAAAAAACAGTACTCATTTGGTCTGGCTCAAACAGCAGGAGTTTCCACCTGCATGTGATTACCCACATGAAATCGATATGTTCACTAAGAGGGACTGTGGGCCCTGCCAGCACCTACTCCACTCCCTACCTGTAGTAAGGTTAATAGACACACATATCAAAGTGGTTGTAATTGCAGGAAGGGCCAAGAGAGTGTGTGTTAATTTTAGTTGGACTGATTGAGGGACGAGCCAATGCAGGGTCTTGTTTGCAGCAAGAATCGAATACCGGGTTGATAGGGTCACACGGGGAGCACTTGATCATGTCAACATTCAACTGCAACCTTGTCCGCGCTTTCACTGGCAAAAAGTGATGTCAGATTCGTATCACACATCTTTTTCTATTTAGATTTTTGTTCACTGTTTAGTTGTACAACATGTCTCCACTTTCCAGACTACATGTATTTTATCTGCTGCTGCTACTGACTGCGTTGAGTGAATACGAGGGGAAGCTTCTGGTTTATTTACTTTCCTGTCTTATTGACATATTTAACGACTAGCGATAAATCACTGTAGCTTCTCTTCCAACTAGTGACTAGGAATTAATAAGGGACGCTGTCTGGCTGCTAATAATTGCAGCCTCTCTACAGCAAGTTGTTGTTTTTTACATTTAAATCTATATTTAAAAAGCAATAAAAAGTATATCTATTTAATTAGGTCACTTTCTTCTTGGATGTTTTATTATTTGTTGGGCCTTTTGCCTTTTTAATAAGATAACACAGCTGAAGAGAGACAAAAAAGGTAGAGAGAGGGGACAACATGCAGCATATTTCCCAATCTATCTTACCAGTAATTTTATATTTTTTATTTAGAAATCAATCATTTGTTTTTAATGTAAGGATCTAATTGTGGCACTTTTATTTGAATTTTCTGTTTCTAAATTGGAATTCTAGATGTTTTCTTTCTTTCCCGTTCATTATAGTTAGATAGTTTATATAGCATTTTATTTGACTATAAACTAGAAAGACAGTTATTCTGCAACAAGTAGCCTACAAAGCCGAATAAGTAAGATACCAACATTATAAACTGCACTCTGTTATCTCTTACGAGCAGCACTAAAAAAAGGCTTCAATGAAGAGAAGGTAAAAACTGTCTCTGAATACTCATTGCAGTATTTACGACTGCAACTTGTTTTTTTAGCAGATATAACATACCCTAATATATTTCCACATTTTTTGTGTAGTAAGAGTTCTCATCCACAATAAAAAATACAGCCACGATTTTGCATGAAATTGGACTTAGCATTTATATCGTTGAAGCAGGCGGAAAATATGACCTTTTCTTTTTTTTGAACAATTTACAAAAGCACTTTACTGTGATTACCATCTCAAACGTTATATCCATGCTTTATTGTTGACCCTTAAAGAAACGGCTACATACATAAATACATATATTGTATACATAAATAGATACATAAATAATTAATATTTAAACAGACACACTGTGTCAGTGCAGTCCATCGATGTCTGACAGGTGCAGATGATATGTACAGCTGAGGTCTACTACAGTTCATGTGGAGCTGGCAAGGAAGGAGCGCAGTAGGCAGGTGGAGCACTGTTAGCAGGAGGTGAAAGTTTTCCAGAAGAAGTTTTTACAGGGGGCTTTGCGGTCGCGCTGAGGCAGTGATAGCCTGTTGTAGACCGCCCGCTCCTCCAGACGAGACTCCAGCGGCTCCTCAAGATCCAGAGGTGCTGCTTCCCCCGGCAGCATGTTGGTGTCCAGAGCTCCGTCCAACAAGCCTGACACCAGCTTCAGGATCAGCTCCTTGCGCTCTTTGCCCAGCTCCTGACCACAAATTAGATACATATATATATTTATTATTTATTATTACCAAACATGTTGTTAGAGAGACTGTGGACAATGTGAAAAACATGTAAAGCTATCTGACTGGAAAGCTTCATTCTAAAGTATCATTATGATTTACTTTTCACATTGAAGAAGGTACAAATAAACAGGCTGAATTAAAGACTGTATAAACTTTACCCTGAGAATGATTTAAAATGCAAATGAAAAAATATCACAAGCTATCAACTTTTGTTGATTTCACAAGCAATCTTTATTTTTAGGTAATTCTTTTTCAATTTCTAATTATTATTACAACATGATAATATTATAATAATAATAATGACTATTATTTAAAAAAAATTTACACCAGAAAAAAAGACAAATCTACCAATGAAAGTAACAATTATGAGGGAAAATTTCCCATAAACTACATATGAACAATAAAAATCTCCTCACCCTGCTCACATGGATAGAGCTCCTATCCTCCAAGGGAAGCACGGCGGCTGCTCTAACGCTGAACAGAACCCCCATGAGAGTTGCTAACACCACCAGGAGCTGCATGCTGTGACAGGAGTGCAGGTGATGGACCAGAGCTACAGCCACAGGAGGAGCAGGAGGCTCACAGAGACAAGAGTGAGTGAGTGAGTGAGTGAGTGAGTGAGTGAGTGAGTGAGTGAGTGAGTGAGTGAGTGAGTGAGTGAGTGAGTGAGTGAGTTAGGTTTGAGTAAGAGAGAGAGATGAGGAGTCTGAGCAGCTCAGAGATCCAGAGGAGAGTGGTGGAGAAAAGTGCAGCGCAGTTGGTGGCAGCAGGTCACGAGATTTTGAAACCACTGATGTTTCTACCACCAAAGTCCCTCACTCTTTTATACGCCTCTACCCCTGCCTGCCACTGACGTACAGGGTGGTGGGTGTATGACGGAGGGTGGAGGGTGCTTGGGGGGGGAGGATGTATATGTGAGTGTGGAAGAGGAGGGGGAGATGAAGGGTTCAGGACAGAACAAATGGAACCGTTGAACACTTAACCTTTCTGACAAATTGGGAACATCTGCAGAGGGCGATGACATCAGAGTGTTAAAAAAACATGCTATTAACATCAATGTGTTGTTAATGTATTGACAATTGTGATAGACATTCATAAGCAAGACCATTTCAAGCAGGTAGGCGAACAATCCCACAACTCATCAACTGTTTAATGCACTCCAAACGTCTTTAACACTCAAGAACACAGAACACACTGGTCACATTTTCTTGTCGCGCAACCGAAATATTTAAAAGAAATACAAACTGAACACAAGCTGACTCATCGTTGTCGTGCCAGTGTTTCGCTCTGGACTTGCCAACATCTGATTGCTGTCACAGAGCCTCTATGTGCCTCTCTCTGACACCTGAAGATTACAATTGAGCGGTCTGACACTCACCGCAGGAAGTGCCTTCAGGAAAATGCTCATCACCCATCTAGTGAAGCAAACATAGCTGTTAAAAGAAGAAAAAAAATCTTCTTTAGCAATTCAGTGCTATGTGTATAATGGAGGTGATGGTTAACTTTGGTCTACATGAACATGAGCAGTTAAGAGGATAAGATGTGATTTTATTTGATGTCCTTTTGGTCGGGATACTATAGGCAGGTTTTGGGAAAAGACTGAGGAGTGACATCACCAGTGTACCACAAAATACAAACTATATCCCAAAGAGTCATACAAAAACTCTCATTCTGAAAGTAACAATGACTGTGAGACTACATTATACATCAGTTGAATATATGATAGGCTGTAGCTGCAGTTCAATTTAATTCAGACTAAGCTGTGGATTAAACAAGGGAGAAATGGCTTCCGGCTACCAGTGCATAATCAAAATGAGTAAAAACAATTTTCAAAGCCAAGTTAATATTCTTTGGAGCTTTGCCCTGGACAGTATGATTCATATAGTATTAGCTGAAATATTAATGAAGCACCATACATTGCAGTTTTTGCTCGTCTTTGTTCTTTATGCATGATTTTATGTATGATTACGTTTAGGAAGCATTTGTCGGACACGTAAATTGCAGCTTACACAAAAACTAATTTATTTCTAAATATTGTATGTAGCAAAATAGAATCATTAAATGTAGTTCACAGCTTGGAAAAGGAACAATTTGTGTGAGTTACTCCTAAACTACTGCAGAACCCAATTATACTGGTCTATACGAGCTTAACTCCTCACCAAAACTGATTATGGAGGGTTGATTGCAGCATAAAACATATCCTCTTGTCTGAGAAAAATGTAGTCGGAGTTTCGTGTGTTTGAGAAGCTGCCTTCCAGGATATATCGCCGAAATAGCACAATTAACAGGGTTTGCTGCTGCTGTGACGTCTTTAGATGTTGCTACCGGCAGGAAACATACAATACTTATACTCCAGAACGCCTTGGTTGATATGTTCAAATGGATTTGTTGTGCTTTCAAAGCAGTGTTTGAGGTATTTTTTCTTAATACACTGCTGATCTCAAGAAGGCCCGGAGCCAATCCAAAGATTAGCTGACTGTTGAAACGACTATATTGGCAATCCAGTGTGTTTGAAGAATCTACAACAACTGGGGTGCTTTCAAATATCTGCAGTCTGACCTGAAAGAGACTTCATACTGTGAAAAAACGTCAGCATGACGACAGGTCTGGGTGCTCCCACATCTTATTAATGTGCATGGAAGACTCCATTTTTACTACATCCACTTCATGTATGGCCTCAAGCAACACCTCAACAGCTCTCTGAAAGGGATCACAAAGGAACACCGACTCAAAGATCATTTCAGGATTATGTCCTGAGGATTTTCTATTATGTGGTGAATCTGGACATGTAGGTAAATCTATCTAAATGAACTGGAAACATCTACATTTCGTAGGGTTAAAAAAGAAAAGCGTCAGTCTTCAAAGTTCTGTTACTGCAGTGCCGATATTATCTTTAAAAAAAATTCACATCAAATTAAATATTTATGGGTACTCCCTCAATTGTCTAAATGGAAGACAGTGGATATACATTTCATTTACAATATTACAGAATGAGAACCCCCTTCACTACACACTATAAAGGCAGGGTGATAATAATGTACTGCACTGTCGCAAGTTGGTCACTTTTTAATGGAAAACCAGTGGGAGCTGAGGTATTACACATTCACTACAGTTGATGCAACTGAAGGCAACAGTGGCGCCTCACATCCCAAAAAACACTGACTGTTCTGATCAATTTAATGGGGCCAAAGGGGCTTTTCTTTCAAATTCAGAGAAAACCTTAAACACAATGTTGTGTTCCCTGAATATGCATTGGGTGAATTTGAAAAGTATAATTTCAGTGCATTCCTTTATCACTCTAAAACAGACCTGGGCATTGTACGGCCCGCGGGATGATTCTGACCGGCCCGCGAAAGATTACATGATAATTAGAAAATAAAACATATTTTCTAATTATCTTATGGGTGGACTAAAACCGCATTGCTTTTATTTTGAAGCCCATTTATTCTCACAGTGCACGCAATCGTGCACGTCAACTGTGCACGTGAAATGCGTGTGATTGACAACCTGTCTTCCTTCCGTGTCACCCCTGAAAAATGCGAAAATGTCGGCTCATGCCAGAACCAGCTTTGTGATAGCCCACAAAATCGCCCAGAACAGTAAGCCATTCTCGGAGGGGGAGTTTGTGAAAGAGTGCATGGTCGAGTCTGCAGCACTGCTATGCCCAGAGAAAAAAGAAGCGTTTGAAAACATCCCGCTGTCCCGCCGCACCGGGACGAGAAGGGTGGAGGACATCGCAGAGAATCACAAGTGAAATGGGACACTTGATCTTTTTCTTTTTTTTTTTTTTTTTTTTTTTTTTGCACAGTTCTGAAAACATTAAATGTTTAATATAGGCATGTAAAGTCAAAAAGGCTACAAAACTGGGACACTTTTCTTTACACAGTTACACAGTTCAGTGACATGTCTTGTTTATTTTGGCTACAAAGATGATGTGATGTCTTTAGAAAGCTAAGAAAATCCTTGTTTCAATAGTATATGAAACTCAAAATGCCCTTTGTTATTAATGTGACTGAAAATGAGTCAAATGTTTCACATTTTGTTTATCATTTTGGAAATTCTATTTGAATAAATGATATTTTTGAAAGCTAACCTCACCTTTTAATTGCCAAATAATAACATACACTCTTACCAGCGGTCAAAACAATGCCATTTACTGCTTTTTATATAGAAATAAAATGTATATTATGCATAATTGAGTTCGGCATTTTGGCCCGGCCCTCCAAAATATTTTCAGTTGCTCATTTGGCCCCCTGGGAAAAATAATTGCCCACCCCTGCTCTAAAATGTGAACCAGTTCATACATAACAGATTAAAGGATGCCATCTAGTGGCTGAATACTGGAACTGCACCTGGACCTTACTGGTGCTACGACACTGCTCAAACCAGAGCTTAGGGATCTGTTGAGGGTTACCCATGTACAGTGAACCCCAGCTGAAACACATCACATATTAACCTGCACTTGGTTGGAAAGTGATGCTGCAATGGTAAAGATTAGATCAAAAATAAAGTTTTGGTGGATAAGGACCTTGAACAGATCATAACTTCCAAACTTAAGAGTTTAGAGTAAAACAATCAGAGAATAATTTTCAGATATTGCTTTTTAAGCTAATAACATTTTAAAGATCACAAGTAGAATAGCAGAATTAAATTAACTAAAATTCTGTCCTTTGTTCAATGGTAATGCAAATAAAGCAATTGCCTGAGTAAACCAGTCCGTGGATGAATGCACACACAACTCAAATAACCATTTTATGTTACCAATTTATTACAGTACTTAAAAAAGAAAATCACAAATTGATTGCTCAGATATTTCTCAACAGATTCCATGTTGACTTGCAATAATACATATGACATTGACCATGTAATACAGGCTTACTACAATACAAGCCTTCTATAATACTGCAAGTTTGTAATTGCATAATGAATTCACATCTCAATGACATTTTTCGCATTGCAAAACTCAAATGTCATATTTAATTTTTTCACAATTTGCATTAGTTATTTTTTTACACACCGTTGTAATTGATGGTTAAAGCTGAGCAAATTTAAAGGGACACTTTTCTCAACTATTGACATATGAGCTTTCTTCTAGGCCTCTATGTGCCTGGTACACTTAGATACAGAGCAAGTCTTTTTTCTCCGACCAACCACAAACAACCTATTTCAGGCACTATAGGGTTTTTGTGTAGAGGACACATTAGAATTGTGAATAAGCAGTCATGACAGATGGCGACTGTGTATTTTCCTATGAGCACAAACTGATATTAAACATTACAAATAAAAGTATAGCAATGTACTACGTGATAAAGGTAATGCATTACATAAGGTGTAGATGAGGTGAATCAGATAGACAGTACAGTTTCAGATTGAGGTCAGATTTGACGGCAATGCTCTTCCCACTCAGCCCAAGTCCATTAAATTGCTCTTCACAAAATGTGGATAAGACGATTACAGAGTAAAGATGAAAAACCAAATACACCAGTAAAATAAATAAAAACGCCAAGAGCGTGAAAGACTGGAAGGAAGGAAACATTGGAGTGAACTAACACTTCTCACTGTATAACTCAGACAGTTCCCACCCACTAATCATAATAAAGGTGCCCCCACCCATAAAATCTTTAGGAGGCATCTCTTTTCAGTGGTGCTGAACTGTGTTGAGGAGGTGAAGAAGCCTTAGAACCAGGTTGTATATTTGTGGTCAGAGGGCCAGGTAGAGGATGAACATGGTCTGTTGTTGCTGGTCATGCTTCATTGAGTACCTGTCAATGGTCAAAAGACATACAAAACATTTGTGTATAACGGTTTTTAAATTGCACTGATGTTGAAAATAAGAATTATTTTAACAACATTTACCTTCTTCGCAAACTCAGGCAGGACGAATGATGCTTTGTGAATTTCAGGGTTGTAATATTTAAGGTTCATATTTTCCATTTCTTCTTTTGACAGTGCTCTCATTGGTTCCAGGAAATTTGTTTCCTAATGCAAAAGTGAAGGGGGAACCTCAGTCATTTTTTCGGACATCACCAAGAAACATCACAGAACAGAAAGGTTATATAATAAAAGGCAGAGGCATTCATAGGCAATCCTATCAATCATACCAGCGGCGAATAGCAAATGGAGAATGACTGGCACTTACAGGATTTTTACTACAGAGCATGAATCCAATTTGGCCACTGGGATAAGTTGGGATGGTGCTGTAGGCATAGTCCACCACAGGGAATAGGGTCTTGCAGAAGGTTCGCATCTCCTTTATCAGCTCCAAATGGAGCCATTGACACTCTCCTGTGAAATTGACGCAAGAGCAGGAGAAAGGGCATGTTAATTTCCTGAGTGTCTTTTTTAAAGCACTGTTCTATCTAGAGGTGGTTGGAGGACAGACTATACACAATGGGAAATATAACAGCTCCAGGTGAGTTAATGAAAGCCATAAGTAATAACCAGTTTTTTGGTAGACTTGTAAATTGGATGTATCCCTCACCAGCCTTTCTCCAACTTTTAACACAAAAGTGAAATATAAAGCATAAGTAAAGTATAAAATAGAGTTACCCTGGGAGCATAGAATTCCACCGTTTCTCAACGCTGTCTTCATCAGTTGATAGTAAGACTCCTTGAACAAACTCTCAGCAGGTCCTGCAACAAAATTCAGAACTCAGAAACTGACTTCCTCTTATAACAGTTGGCAAAGAAAGGTGTTGCAACACGTCCAAAACGGTGCTTACCAACAGGGTCTGAGGAATCGGTTATAATGATGTCAAAGGCATCCTGGTTCTTCTTCATGAACTCAAAGCCGTCTCCAATATGGAGGATGAGCTTTGGACTGTAAAACCCTTTGGCCATTCCCGGGAGGAACTTCTTTGATGCATTAATGACTTCCTACGCAGACGACAACATCAATACTGATATGATCAGGCGTTGCTCGGGTGCAATATAATGTACGGCCCTGTAAATAGAAGCTACAATCCTTGTGTCAGTGTTGTTGCTCCTACCTCATCTATCTCACACAGAACCACCGATTCCACCAGGGGACTCTTCACCACTTCCCGTAGCACTCCGCCATCTCCACCGCCAATAATCAAGACCTGTGAGCGGGAACAAAGAAACAAAGAAACGTGACTCATCCTGGGTTACTGCATAGTCTTCAATTTCCCAACAACCTACAGTACCAGTCAAAAGTTTGGACACATCTTCTCATTCAATGGTTTTTTCTTTATTTTTTTATTGAATTTTTTTCTACATTGTAGAGTAATATTGAAGACACCCAAACTATGAAGAAACACATATGGAATTATGTGGTAAACAAACAAATGCTCAACAAACCAGAATGTTTTATATTGTAGATTCTTCAAAGTATTTGAATGGGAAGGGGTGTCCAAACTTTTGACTGCTACTGTGTATATATATAAAATGAGTAATACCTTCTTGGGGCAAGGGTGACTGCACAGTGGCAGGTTTGCAATCATCTCTTGATAGGCAAACTCATCTCTCTCTGTGCACTGGATCACTCCATCCAGAACCAGGACATTCCCATAGGTTTTACTGAAAAGTAATAATACAGCAAAGTATGAGAGTCACATTTGAAAGCTGCAGCAATTTGTTGTCATGCTAATGTTGTGTTGATATTCATATGTAGTTATACTATGGTGTACTTTTTCATTTTGATGCTTTTGGGGAAGGATTGTTATGTTTTAAGCCACACTGATTTGCAGATGTCTCGCGCATTGATAGCTGACGTTCCTTTAAAAACCTGTCAGGACTGGATCAGTTAGCTATCCTTTCTCTGGTTACTTCGCCCCCCTAGCTAGCTAGTTTGTTTGTGAGCTACAATGTGTTTGGTAACAAAGGCAACAACTCACAGCTAAGCTAACGTCACCGGAGGAAGAAACTTTTCTAAAACATCCACGAGCTTCATTCAGTTTGCTCATTCACAGCTGTGCGCTAACAGCTAGCAACGTTAGCCAAGTTTTGCAGCTCAAAGTACTCGCCTCTTGAACACCATAATGTCTTGGAAATCGGATTTCTTCTGGTGGAGGACCTCTTCCACCTGGAGGCTCATGGCTTGGCCCGGCCATAGCGCGCACGACTCCGTGAACCATCCATCCTTTATGTGCTCCATGACAGCGTTCTCTACGGCCACATATAACCACTAACGTGTTTGAAAGTGTGGCACTGTGGTCAAGTGACACTTGTCCGTCGTCCTACTCAACGTGATGCCTGGTAATCTAGCGAATGGGGCGCCGCTGTCGTCATTGACGTCCCGTTATGTGGGCCAATGGAGTGCCCGGATGTATTGGTTCGTGTATAGTTTGTCTGACTTCGCACAGGCAGCATCGTCCACACGGCCCACGTGAGGCTGGAAGCACGGCACCGGCGCGTCATAGAAAATGAAGTCAAACAAACTATTACACGAACCGACGAACATTCATTTATTGTATCTTCACGCACAGCCTCCTCTGAAGTTATTACTATTTAACCAACACACAAAACACCACACTCTCTGAAACGTTTAAGAACCAAGTCTACACTGTACGCTCATCAAACTACTCCTTTTTTGTTTTTTGTCCGGCCCAAATACAGCTTTTAGATTAGTTTTTGAAGGGTATTGTAAAATGTAAAAGAAGTGTCCAAACATTAAAAAAACATTATTAAATGTCTGTAAAATAAATTATGTAAATGATAGGTAAATCCCCCAAAATTAAATGAATTCACTCCTCCTCCTCCTACTACTACTTCTGTGTTTTATTGTGGGTGTCTTATTTCAATTGTGGTGATGTTATTTGGATTTCATGATGCATTGTTTGTATTTGATCTTTAAACATCTGAGGACCATGTTATAAAAAAGTGTTTTACTTTAAACATGTTGTTCCTTGGATTTTTTCAAATGTCTGATATCACATCATACATTGTCTTATTCTCAAGTCTCTGTAAGAGACTTAACACAAGCTATAGCTTTCAGAACATCAAAGAAATGTTCCGCAACTTTCTTTTACATCATTATGTATTTTCATAATTACTGCACAAACAGTGTATGCCTACGGAGTGTTTATTATTTTTTAATGTCTTATGGCCCTGTGCGCAAATCAATGATGAACTACTGTGGAAAGTTGAATAAATCATAAGCAAACGGCTCACATTGCTATTTGGTGAGCCCTTTGAGTCCCTGTGACTACAACAGCTGATGTAAGGTTAAACATTTAAGTTTAGTGTTTAACCAAGGCTGAGGTGTAAATAACAGATGACAGTTTCTCCCAGTCAAAAGTAAAGAAAAATGTATGATAATGCTGAAGAAAGGTCTTATCATAGTTTTTTTCCTATATTTATTCAAGTTGTGTTTTTCAATTTGAGAGTATGACTCATTGATTGCACTTCATTTTATAAAAACAAAAACCTGTCCTTCAACTCAAATTGCCAGGAAGCACTAGTAAGACGAACACACCTGCAACGAGAATAGAATAAGAAAAATAAAGAACTTTGCAATGCTTTTGGAGATATAAAAGGAAAATCTATTCTTTTTTTACACCGTCAGCAGCTGAATCAGGGACCTGCTAAAAATATTGAGTGCTGCCAATGCCGTGTCACCGGAGGATCGTACTCTCATTGAAATAAAGAAGAAATGGTTCTCATCACAGCCTAGCAAGCTATGACTGCAACGTTAGGTTGTCACGGGGAAGTCTCCATGACAGAGACAAAAGAATAGGTGCCACAGTAGCTTATGTGTTACTGTCAGGCGTTACAACAGATGAAGTTCTCCTGTACAGCCACTTGTATAAACCTGCATGTGAAGAACCATCCATCCTTCTCTGCCATGTCCATCTCTGCTGTCTAGCCATGAAACGCCCAGTTACACTTCTCACTGACCTATATCATTATAATAAACCTTCAATTAGTGCAGAGTTTAAGTAGTTTTGCAGCCTAAGAGGTTCATATTGATAATGTAGTTTCGTACAATAGTATCAATAGAGAATTTTGAATTGTCTTATAATAATAATTTCAACATAACTATGAAGAGTAATGTGATTTTTTTAATGCAAAAATTGATATGAAATATACACTTCGTTATAGATTATTTTCTGGGGGGATAATAGCAGACTTATTGCACATTGTAAATAAGCCTCCTACCTAAGAGAGAATTCAAAATACAAAAAAATTGGTAAATGAGCCAAGTTCTCCTAAATCACTCGAATATATGTGTGCAAACCGACAGTTTGAGAAGAAACAGAGCAAATCCAAGCACATGAAGGGGCGATTTCATTGTGAGGGAAGGGTTTTGAGTGGAATCAATAGTTCATGCTCTCAAATTGAAAGGCCAAGCTCTTGAATAAAGACAAGAAAAAAACTCAATATAACTATGATACATAGTGATAGTTTTTTTTTGTTTGATTGAAAAAAAATAGACAAGAATTTTTTTTTGTCTAAAATCATCTTTATAAAGAGGTCTGTGCTTCCACATATTTACAGGGTAAACTGTTCCACAGATGGAAGAAAACACATTTTGAAATTCAGTAAATATTGAAATACTGAATTTCACTTGCAGGAAGAAAAAAAAAAAAAAAAAAAAAAAAAATACATTCTGCAGGATGGAAAAACTCATTTTAAAATAAGACATTTTTTTTTTGCATGAACGAGAGTTTATCTTTTGGGCCAGTTCTGCCGGAATCCTCTGTAGAGAAGAAAAAGACAGAATGGTTAACATACTGAGAAGTTTGAATTTGCAGATGCAAAGGAGCTTCTGTATATTTTACATAATTACCCGGCGGATCTTCCAGCCAGGTACGACATGCTACGGTTTCCAGCTGCAAAACTGGATTTTTGTCCTTTAGGAGTTTTCTGTTGGATGAAAGATTTAAATTTGTCACGCACTGTTGAAATACATATTGTTTAATGCACACATCTATTAATAAACTCGTACCTTTTTCTTGAAACCATGAGCTTGCCGATTTGGATCAAACTGTGGGTTGTCCTTTGGTTTGGTACCTGTAATTAAAAAGCAGGCGCACTGAGTTTAACTCATTTTTATAATACAATACTGTACAACAGCGACCTAAATGTAAAGTAAGTAGTGACATCATACATACCAGCAAAGACTTTGAGGTCTGACTGACTGTAGTCAAAGGGCTGGAAGCTGTCTTGGGGAGGCGGCTCCTTCTCCTCGGTTTTCGCTGCAGATTTCATCAGCTTCTTACTCGGTTTGGGAGTTGACTCTCCAATCTCACTGACAACCCTCTCTCTTTTCTTTCCGCCGCCTTCCGCAGATTCCTAATGAAAGTGGTCAGCAGCATTATATTCTGAGCAATACTTAGAATAACCATTTAAATAGATGTATTCTTAAATAGAAGTATTTTGTTAAAAATTATAATGAGCACTGTTGCATAACTGTTCCCAGCTGTAGGAATTAAATTGCATATATATCATCATTGGAATCTTAAAGTGATTAAACAGGAATTATAAAGAGATTGATATTAACGGACAACTTTTACCAAACTATTTTCTTTTGCTGCATATTTGGCACATAAACGTTTATGTATCCCACACAAAAATGTCATACTGTATGGTCCTCCGGTTGAAAGAATATTATTGCAGTGACCTACTTAAGTCACCATTATATTGCCTCATTATTGAGGAAAAAGTCTGTAGTTGAAAATCTAGCTTTTGCTGCCATACAAAGGTTGACATTCTCAATTTGCTTCATGCTTTACAAGAGCGGACATGCATGCACAGAAACCATTAAATCCTTTATCCAATAGGAATCAATGCAACAATACTCTTTAAGTCTTTTTTATGGCTGGACTTCTATTTTGTGAGCCTTCACAAGTCATGTGTTCTCCTTGGGATCATTTCCGATTAATTATTTCAACATGCATCATTTGTTACGTTTTGTTGATTTTGTTTCGAACAGGACTCAGGCAAAAGAGAACACCAGTGATGTTAGAACCTGATATCAGTGCAGTAGAAGCTTTGGAAACCTTTCTTTCAAACTGAAATTGGACAAGAAAACTTCACTGCCAAAGTATCGGCTGAAACAGAGTAAGCCGACAGAGCCAATACTTGCCTGCAGTTGGCAGGTTGAGGCGTGTTAATTCAAGTTGTGCTGCCAACAGTTCTGACTGTAAGGCATGCCACCAACATGTTTATTTGAAGACGTCCATTTCAGCTTAAAACAAACTTTTCACTTAATCCATCTTCACACAATGGATTGGGGGGTTGCATGCCATCACTGTGTGCACTAGCGACTGATGGCTCAAAGCACACACAGTGAGGGGCAGAGGGGAAGTGGTTCTAATAATAATAATAATAATAATTAAGCCTTTATTAGTCCCACAATGGGGAAATTATTTCTCTGCATTTAACCCATCCCGGAGGAGCAGTGGGCTGCAATGAAGCGCCCGGGGACCACCAGGGTCAGAGTGGAGACAATATCTTTCTGTTCTCCAGCACTGAAAACTGAAGCTGAAGAACCAAGCCTTTTGTCTAACTGAGCATTTCAAAAAGGGAACACCATATTGTGACAAGAGCATGTAGAAGTAACCGAGCAGGAGGGTGCCAAGCAAAAGCCCAGACAGACGGAGCGAACAGGAAGTGGGTTTTTGGGAAGAAGAAAGCCATTGTTGTTCGCCAGGAGAGAAAAAAAGCGTTTGATGAGTGTGGGGCTTGTCTCTAATGCTGCAATCCCACGCTGTGTATTCTTTTTCCCCAGGAGCATCATGTGACAGATATAAATATTAAAAGGCCGCTGACATGCCTGAGCTGCAGAGGTTCACTCGCTTGTGAGTTACCATATTGCTGTGAAGAAATACCAGCCATGTCTTCAGAAAATGGGGGGCACTGCAGAGGGTACGCTGCTTATTACAGCACTATATTTAATGTGCCGTGCCAGGCTCTTGGGTGAATGCAACACTCGTCTTTCTCATGGATATGTACACTTCCCAACAGGGACATCATCAGTGAAGTTGACGGAGTGCAAGGCCCATCTGAAGTAGCGTAGAGGGAATTGAAGGACCAACGAGCAAATAACTTACCGCTGCTTGCTGGCGAACAGTGGCAACGTTCTGGAGAGACTCCTGGTAGCTCTGCTTAGCCTCCTTTCTTTCCTCTGTGGAAATCAACAATAAAACACAATGCATTAAATGAGGGACTAAGTTATTGAGAAAAAGTGCAAATTTAGACCAAGTTCGACTCCATTACCTCTCACTTTCTTTGTGTGTTCCTGTGCTGCTTCTTTGGCTTTCTTCTTGGCCTCCCTCTTGGCCTCCAACTCCTTCTGTTGCTGTTCAATACTCTGGAGTTTCCATCTTTTACTAATCTGTAATGGAAATGGTTTGTTATTGTATTTTAACGTACAGCCTCCACCAAAGTTATCCATATTTTACCAACAAAAAACATTACGCTCTCTTAAAACGTTTAAAAACCAAGCCTAAAAGTAGCGGTCTGGGCATGGCTTACTTGGCTATGTTTGACTGCTTTAGCTTTCAGATCACCAAAGAACTTACATTTTCCAGTTGCAGACCAACAACTTTCTTTTACACCATGTGTATGTATTTTCATAATTACTGCACAAACAGTATGTATGCCTACAGAGTGTTTATTTTGCAGTGTCATGTGTTATGGCCGTGCGCAAATTAATGAAGATCTACTGACTGAAAGTTGATTAAATCATAAGCAAACGGCTCACCTTGCCATTTGGTGAGCCGTTTGAGTCCCTGTGACTACAACGGCTGATGTAAATTTAAACATGTTTTAGTTGGATGAGATGTATAGAACAGAGAACAGTTTCATCCAGAGGAATAAGTTAACAAAAATGTATGATAGTTCTGAAGAAAGGTCTTATTATATAGAGCTTTTTCCCTATCTATTCTAGAGCGTGTTCTTTCAATTTGAGAGCATGAATCATTGATTTCACAAAAACTCTCCATAACCTCAAATAGCCCCTGCTTGCGCTTGGAAATGCTCCGTTTCTGCTCAAACTGTATGCTTGCACTCAGACACGATATGGTAAAGCTATGAACATTCAAACATAGTAGTTAAGTGCACAACACAGATAATGGAGCTTTTTGATTACCTCAAATATTTTTGAAGATGGGTCAAACTTGGCATTCTTGCTGATGTGCACATCACCGGAGGGTAAATACTGAAATCACAAGGAGGATAGTCGAGTGCTGGGTGTCCGGTGAAATAAAATGCAATGCAAACAATACTGAGGATTAATCATGTCACATCTTACCATTCTGAAAGGGTTTTCAAAAGACTCAACGATACGTCTGGCTTTCATTTGAGCCACAGGGAGGGACTCTTGGTCATTCTGTGTTTCCAGCTCCTTCAAAAAGAACGCATAGTTCCCACATTAGGTAGAACAGTTGGGTGCAAATCGAACGGCTGAATAAAGTGAACTAGAAGTTGACCTCTACCTCAAACTGTGTGATTTTAGCTTTTGCCACGAGACCACTTGTGTTCTGTACACCAACATCCATTTTGTCCTCATCCTCTGAGAAGAGCATCCCTTGTTTGACAGGCATTTCTAAAAAAAATATATAAAAATGTTTTGAGGCCTAATGGGCTAAAATATTAAAGTCACAAATATAATGCAGAACATGCAAGTGTATCAAGCTTACCATAAGGAGAACAGTGGTGAAGATCGCTCTCAGAGACCTTGGATGTATCATGAGGACCAAACATTGTGACCTCTGGCTGGAAAATTATACAAAATCATATTAATTTGATCCCAGTCATGTTTTTTTTCAAAATACTGAATGCGAAAACTAAAAATTCCATCTGGTTTGATCAGTTTTTAACCAACCTTTCTTATGGGTGTGAGTCCTTTCGTCTTTTGCACGACAATCTCAGCCTGTGTGAAGTGTAGAAAACATTGCAATGTTTGACGGATTGATTTCGGTACCTTCGTTGACAAGTGACTTAACTTTGAAAATACACCACAAGAAACATTGCAACGGCTGCCATCCATCTTTTTTTTTTACCTTAAGGAGAGGCATATCTCTGGCTTGCTGCACCAGCAAATGGAGCTCATTGACGTGCTGCCTCACCAGTGGGGGTACAGGGTTACAGCAGGCAATAATGCCCTGAGGCTCCCTGAGTCGATAAAGACAAAATAGTGTGTCGGAGGTTATGAATAAAAACACTAAACTCACCTGTTCGAAAGTGAGAGAACAGCACTTAAAATGAATCAAACTTTAAGTGGGACATCTATTCAACTTACCTGGGCAGCTCCTCAGATATCTTGCTCATCATATGAGTGGGCAGGGTGAATCTAAAACGCACAAATAACTCCATGTTAAGACAGATGTAGAAAGACAGAATGATTCTAAATGCAGGAAGATTGTCACAAAAATGTGGGTTTCAAAATCTGGCTGGGCATCAACTATAAATAGGAGAAGGGCCCTAGCGGATTTCCAGAACAGCGAGTCCATCCATTTCCAAACAGCCTACCCGGTGCTTTCATCTTCCTGCCTGGCCAGCTTGTCCCTCCAGGCAAACAGCAGTCTGAAGGCAGTGAGCTGCTGGGTGTTAAAAGACCTTTTCTGCTTCCTCTGCAGCTCCAAATACGACTCCTCTGTGAATATAGGCTTTATATATTTCTGTACGGAGGGAAGGCACATTGTGATAAATGCAGGTGATTATGGCATAGAAATTGAATAAAATATGACAGCAATACAGAAACATGCCACTTTTAGAGAGAGCTAATTTTTTCAATGGAAATTTAACGATAATTCGATGTGTTTTTATTTCATGACTAAATTGTAACGACAACTTAAATGAAAAACAAATTGAAAACAATATATTGCAATGAAATCTCTAATGATAAAAACAAAACAGTTGATTTAGATCATCATGAACACTCTGATCTTGAATTTAGCAGAAGACCTCAGTAACGTATAAAAAGTCTGTTTTGTCAGGTTATAAACATTCTCACCGTCTGATAAATAATGATATATATAATATGAAAGAAATACGGCAGGTCAGTAACACCTTATCAGTCTTGGATACTAAACACATAGTTCAATGTATGCTTCCTTCTCTTTGGATTTTTTACAGCCAGGAGAAACATCCCTCAGCAAAGTCCAATACAGAATCACAAAAGTAGAAAATGATGACTAAAACTGAGTTTCACTAACTAAATCTTGACTAATATTTTTGTTTTTAAAAAAAAGACTAGGCATGTTTCCGCTGGGCATCAGTAGCTAGCACTCAATACATCCTGTCAAAACCTTTCAAGCAGCAGCTGTCAATATAGAGTTCACTGTGAAATGTATCGCTTCAATGGACTATATTTACCAATCAGCACTGATTGGACATCCACATAAAAAAAAAAAAAAAAGGGCCAGAATGTTTCCTGTAAGTGTTGATTTAATTCTAACTCTGTATGAGGTGAGATTTGTGCTCACCCTCAGAGAAATGTCTTTGCTCTTGTTCCAGACGCTCTGCAGCAGGCCTGGCTGCCCGTGGTTAACGTCCAACAGCCGCGCCCTCATACAGTCGTAGATGTAAGGAAGGTAGTGGGTGTCTGTCCGGGCATACTGCAACATCTCTTCCGGCAAGGGGCTACAAGGCCAAGTGATGGGACATGTTTTATAAGTCAATAATAACATATTTTAAGAGTAATATTACAAACAATTTGAAATACATGATGGATTTTCCCGTTACAAGAATAAAAGGGTCAGTTAAACCTAAACAATGTATCTAAAAATGAAGCATCAAGCGGCTCTGTCTCCTCCGTACCGAATCCTCCAGTCAGCCAGCTGGTAGCGTTTGTCCGATTCCACACTGCAGAAGTGTTTGAGCAGGTGGTCGAGGGAATGTCTGGCCAGGTTCAGAGCTCGGCTGGCCTGATGCGTGTCAAAGATGTTGACCACATACAAGCCTAAATCCCTCTGGAGCCACTCAATGTCAGAGTCGGAGCCGTGAAATACCTGAGAACAGGAGAGAGAGTGCATATTCAGCTGAAACCTCTCTGGAGAAGTACCCAACTTATTCTAAAAATAAAAAATTCACCGCTTCGATACAGAAAATATTTGAACTAAAAACTGGAGGGACACCATGTGACATTTTTTCCCATTTGGATTATTTTCACAGATCTCTCTGCGGTTCAAGCCCACGCAACACACTTCTTCACAGGTATCCTACAGTGTGTGAGTCACTGTGGCTCCCACACACAAAAGGACACCCACCGACTTTATCAAACTTTGGGGCTCTGAGACGCGTCAAAGAAAAAATTCAGGCTCAGACGTTTTTAAGATTAGATCCTTACAAATGTAATATTCCAACACTGTTTGTAGAGACGGTTTAGACGCAACCAGTTCTTCAGGCAGTCTGAGGCATCTTTCATTTCATCTTCTTAAAAACAATATTCCCTTGAGGCCATTTTAAGGCAATCTTAATTGCTGAGATTTGGGCATTCGATGACCAAACTGGACATAGCTTTACAACGAAGACCAATACTACAAGCGGAACAAGAGGTCAGACAACCAGGGAGGTTTTTTCTTTCAATATCCTTAGTTAAAGTATCTAAACCACTCATTTGGAAATAGAACTAAAATGGAATGCACCAGAAACATCTCTCATAGCTGTCCACTGCATTGTAAAACTCTGTGTGCACTTGGCTTGGGCGCAGAGATTATAGTTCAACACAATATTGGTTGGCCACGATAATAACAACACGTCCAGGACAACGTATTCCAGTATAAGAAATAGATATTCAAATTATGCAACGCCTATATTCTATATTCCCTTTTTCTCTTGCTTTCTCCATATTTCACTTCACTTTTGTAGCATATCAAAAAGTAAAAAAAAAAAGAAGGAATATTTTTGTTAAAAACGGCCACCGTGCAGTTTCCCCATTTAGAAAATCTAATCAGACTTGTAATCTTATCTTCCCTTTAGAAAATTAAAGTCATAGAACAGGATACAGGAACAAAACATTTGTGGAGCGGATCCATTACCTTGACAATTGCCGGGTCAGTAAACGCCTCGTTGAGGATGTACAACTCGCTGCGGAGCTCAATGGTGTCGATGATGAAGTCCTCCTCTCTGGTGGAGATCTGCATCAGACAGGTGAGGCCGAGGAAACTCCTGTAAGAGTGGTGCTGCAACCGAGAACTGAGTGTTAATAAAACACTTGTATATATAAAAAAAATCAATATTATGTTGTTATCAATATTAACCACAGAATTGAATCAATGCACAATCTGTTGCTTGGCTGTTATACTGGATCGCATTAGAATTGATGGGGATACATGATACTATGCCCAGTCACTGGACATTCCTAGAACTTTTTCCAATGCCGTACCTCAAGGTCCACTGCAAATTCAGACAATTTGCAAAGCTTCTCATTCAGAGCCACCAGATCCTCCAGAGCGTCAATGAAGTAGCACTTGGTCTCAGCCATTGGCTTGAACATCTAAAATATAATCCACAAACGACAGGTTTAGTGGAAGCCTAACCCAGAATGAGAGGATCACAGGATTATAGGAGCACTAAAACTAACCTGGGCTTCTGGCTTGGACAGAAGGCCTTCTGGTATTGTAAAATGATCCAGTTCATATTGGTATGGGTGTGCAAACCTACGTGGATCAGAATCAAAAGTTAAGATGGACAAAGAGAAATAGGAAAAGCCAAATATTGTCATTACAAAAGAGACAAGTCTTACATGTCTTCAACATGTTCCTGAGTTCTCTGCTGGTGAATGAAGTCAGCCAGTGCAGCTGGGACATCAAGGTCCTCAGGTCTCTCTTTACGGATTTGTTTGTTGGTGAAATCTACAAATGGAAAGCAAGAGAACAGATATGTTGAAGCTGTTTACGAGTTTATGAAAAGAACAGATGTGAGGAAGAGGCTTTAACTTACAAGAAGGAAGAGGCTTCGTTGCATTGGGCTTGATAAAGATCTTGGGAATAAATGGTGTGTTGCTGTTGTCAACTTTTTCCTTGAATTTCAGCTGAGGCCTCACAACATTCTTGGCATGGAGCAGTCGGAACGTCTCAGAACGACTCCCGGAGCCTGGACCCTGATCAATAAAAGCGCCGTTTACCAAAAGGTGTATAGAGCTGGTATGAATATTCATCAAGTGTTCAAAATAACTGTTCCGAGTGCTTTAATGCCGGGACTGACACATAATGTTTAAGCTTTAATGCAACACAAAAAAAAGAAATGATAGCATCTGCAGTATAAGAGCTGAGAGGTTAATTAGCCAACCATTCGATTCCAGCTGGAAACTACAATCTTGGGAGGCTGAAACCCGGCCGGCATGACAGGCTGCTGGGTCCTGTTCACCCCATCAGCTTCATCAAGAAGAATCCCCTGGAAAGCAGATATAAGAGCTCGGTTGGTTTGAAAAGACTTGTTCCGTGAAGAAATTTGTAGAACGCCAGAGCTGTCGGTCGTACCACTCTTTCGAGGATGACGTCGTTGGAGTCCACAACCTGGTCAAAGCTCTCCTCCAGCCCCGTCAGCTTGTCCCGGTCTCTCAAGTGAGATCTGCAGCCGTGGTGCTGCATGATCTGACTCATGCTGACAGAGGGATGTTAAAGGCACATTAGCATGTCTGATGCTCAGTCAGGCTTGCCTTTAGTATGGCAAAATTGTCTCGCAGGTAGCATAGAAACAGGATGTGATGTCATTAGTTTGAAAAAGGTAATCAGGAAATGTTGAATGGCGCAATCACAGACTGTAAATTGACTAGGGTGCATTAAAAGTGGTGTTTTTGTGATCTTTATAGGGAGACAGATCTGTCAATTAAATCACTAACTGATTAGATGACAAAATCATATGAGCGTTAGTTGTCTAAGACTTTCTTTAGTCGAGGACAGCCCTAAAGAGGGATGATCCAGTATGTAGTCTGGTAGCGTAGAACAAACTAGGGTGATGTGACACCACTCAAATCAATTTCGACCACCGTTTTCAAAAGGCAAGACGCATCAAAACAACAATAGTAAACATATAATTTAAGTGAATAAAAGGAGGAGCAGGTGCAAGTCTGAGTGAGAATGAAGGAATACATATAAATTATACATATATGATTATACTCACCAGTGCAAGAGCTTGTCCCCCTGACTTTCACAGAACTCCTGGAATCCCGGAAAGCTCCGGTAGAAATCGTACTCATCTCCAGCTTGAGGCAAGCCAGCGGATGCTTTGGTGGCAGATAATACGGCACCCAATCCATACTGCAGAGGAGAGAGAGAGGCTGAGCTGTTAGTCTATACTAACATAATACAATAATATAATAGTGCAGGGAAACACTTCAATGTCTGTAAAGTATAGATTTTTTGTTCAACGTCTAATAGCAGGGTTTTCACAGGCAGGTTATACCCAAAACTGAAGCATGTCAGTGAACTTTACATATTTAAATGTACATGAATGCAGTGTTGAAGGGATGTTGATAATTGATATGTTCCTAGAATGACTGAATAAGAATGAATACCGTTTTTGATAATGACTTGTTTTAGCCATTTATTATGACTTTTTTTTCAAATTTGGATATTTCTTTGCATTTTAATATCTATCTAATATTGTTAAATATAATATTTAACAATATATAGCTTTGACTATAGAATTAAATTCACATTGTTCCTGAGTCAGTCCCTTTAAGAAGAGGTAATATTTTTATGAAACTAAATTAATTTAAGTCATAAATAGATTTTGTCGAATATGCTCATGACTTTGCAGCTCTAGCGTCAACGTTTCATGAAATGTTACATGGAAACATTTAACTATCGTTATCCAACTCTCGTGCTGTCGACCCCTACCAATTCATTTTAATGAAAAGATAAACATCAAATCACATCTTTGGTCAACAGCTGTGCATGTCTTCCACCCACACCGGACTTGTAATGTGACTGCAGCTCGTAGCCAGCAGGCACATCCACGTTGCCGACTGCTAAGCTCAACTTAAAAACTGCGTCCAGCTGGGCCAGTTCACTCACTTTAACAAAAGCATCCGCGTTCTTAAAACCGGGACACAGTTCGTCTTTATCCTCGTCGTTTGTTGTTGAATTTGAGTCTCGAATGCCACTGTTTGTGGAGTCATTACTCTTTGAAGAATCCATCATCTTGTTTGGTGCTGTGTACATGTGAGCCGCAGGAAACAGCTCCTGCCGTTAATGTTTTCTTCTGAGCTGCCAGGGAGGACGTCGAGGTGGAAGTCAGCGCCCCCTAGCAGCGTGGAGTGGGAACGACGGACTGTATTTTCTACAGTTTATTAGAGAATTTCAGAGAAATATTGCGACATGATCACATGTAAAATGTTTGCGTTTGCATCTGAAGTTATTCATTACATGTTTAAAGGTTATTTCACATGTTTTGATGGTTATTTCAAGTTTTTTCCCCCACTTTTTTTTATCAACAAAATAGAACGAATAAGGGAATCAACAAACACATTTGGTCAATTAAAATAACTAAGATATTTTTTTTTTTTTGGGGGGGGGGGGGGGGTTTGTTTAATCCAAAAAAACTGTCTTTGACAGAGACAGACATAAAAATAAATTCAATAAATAACTAAAATAAAAAAACATATTGGGGCTAAATTTACAATTACAGAGGATGCTCACTGAGCTAATTAACACACAATCTTCTCTTTTTTGTTTTTGTTTTAATGTTGTGTTGATTACTACTACTCAGATTGAGATCCAAATCAAGATTGGTCATGAATCTTGTCATTGCTCCACTGCATGGCCGGCCTCTGGTCCTCCATGTACCCGTTCAATGCGGTGTCACTGCAGACTCTACCTCTCTTGTATTAGCTCACCCATCCAATCCGACCACAGTGTTGCACCAGGATGCTGGTACCATGAGGGGGCAGTATTGACATTTGCAATATGTTGTGACTAAACTACAGCATCTGCACTGTATTTGTGAGCTACAGGGGGAAGTCACATACACCAATCATGTCTTAGCCAAACATGCCAGACACAGCTATCCAACCAATATCTGCACATCCGCACCTTGCAGTTTTCAGCAATAGAGGTGATGCTGTTGGTATACTAAACATACATAAACACCCTCTTTTTTTCAGTGTCTGTACAGTAGCATAGTGTTGTGATTCAGCGGTCAATAGCATGTGAAGAGCCATTGGCGAAGTATTGGCACACCAGCTCATTATGGATGATCCGTGGTGTGTAGGGAGAAACCTCTCTTTTCTTCACTTCCTCTTCATATTGATCTCTTCACAGGGTCCTCTCCTTCTTATTATCTTAAAAGCATCTCTGCAACACCGGCTCAATCAATATTTCACAGTAGCTTTCCATGTCATTCCCTTGTTTTAGTCGAAGGCATCTTAACTGTATCAGATAAATGCTCTGATAATCCAAAGAAATGAATCTGTATTTTTTTTTGCAAAAAGCTACTGCACAACTGCTTGACAGTTTGAGATAGTGTATGTTTTTAGATAGATTCAAAACCTTATATTATGATTGTTCTTATTATATAACAAAACAATTACTATAAGCAGCAAAAACCTTTTCAAATTTGTTCTTCATCCACTGGATAGGACATTACTGCTGCCATTTACTCTCATTTAAATGCTTTTTCATAATATTATGCATTTTATAGCTTTGATGGTGCCTCAAGGCTCCACTCAAATTCTTCCTGCAGTAAAAGACACTAAAACTGCTGATGCTGAAAATGACAGTGTGCCACCCATAATTCAAAGAAATCCAAGAGAAAATCCTCAGTGAATTGTTTTTATTAACTCCCTCATTTAGAAAACACAAATGCACCAAACAATATCGTACATGCACAGCTTCAGCATATCAAGATCAGCTGATGTCTTTTCAATGTGAAAACATTACGGCCACGATCTCACGGAGATCACCCAGACATCAAAATACTGAGGAGTCACAACAGAAAGGCCAAGCGTTGTCACCCAGAGCTCTAATTGTATTCCTTCATCAATCTTTATGAAATTATACATTTTTGGGTAACTTATTTATTTCCGTTTCTGATCTTGAGAGTAGCAAGAAAATTGTTAAGTTGTATTGGTATAAAAAGTACTAGTGGATAATACTACTTGTATTATCTACTGTGCACTGGTCGACTACCTTGTAACAGGTAGCGTTTGTGTCATTGCACCAAAAGGCTTTGTGTGATAGCAATTGCTAAGAAATGTGGTCGCTCTGCTCATGTATTTTTCATATTCTGGGATTGACAAAGAATTACAATTAGAAGTAGGCCACCACAGTTTGGTCTCCCAGTTTGGGGCGTTGCTTCAAATCACAACAAAATACATACAGTACAGTTTACTGTATGAAGTCAACAGAGATCTCATCGCACTGGTTCTTAATCGTAATTTTAAAGCAACACTTGACCTTTGTGCAGAATTTTCGTTAGAAATGAAAAAAAACTAAACAATCAGGAACCATAAAAATAAGAAAACCAAAGTCAAACTCAAAACATCTCCACAGTACTGATACGCCACGAAAACAAAGAGGTTGGCAATGCTTCTATGTACCCTAGACACAAGTTCAAAAACTGCGTAATGTTGACCTTTTTTTCAGTTCATATAATCAATAAATCAGCCAGAAAGATGCATTTCCTGTGTAAACATTTGTTAGCTTTACAATGACATTCTGTGATGAATGAATGCATACAGATACACACGTAAAGCCACCAAAACAACAAAACAGGATTCAAAGACCGCTTTCAGAAACACTCATCGTGGGCAGAAAGCCTTTTGTCTTCACATGTAATACAAACTTGTTCCTGACATGGCCTTGGATTCAGATTTTTTTTTCTTCAACTCGTTTCTTTGCTCTGGCAATCCATGGTAATTTGATGGAAAAACAGGCATTTCAACTCCTCCCTGGCTAAAACTATTTTTTTTCAACCTTCCATATTGACCTTGTATTACTCTTTTTGACTGTCCGCAATGCTTCAGTTGCCAAAGCCCTGAACCATGGTTAAGTACAAGAAATTAGTTTAAACTATTTCTTCCTCTAAACAGCAGAATGGTCCTCCGGAAACCAAACACCATAGAATAAAACCCCGCACAAACACACACACGCACAGACCTTGAATCTCTCCGGTGTCATCTTGATGGGATTGTCCTGATTTAGTTCTCCCTAAATCCTAACACATAAGTCTTGTGTGGGTGTCATTAGTACCATTACTCCTATGCCCTTTTACCACAGAAGCCCCTCAGGCCTGCTCTCATTCATTAAGATGTTTTAATGTCTGCTAAATCATGACACATATCAGGCTTTCCATTCTTCAAATCAGACCGTTAAATAGACCCTTGTGATGTGTGCTGACAGATTACTGGTCTATCTGCTTCTGCCGCTTTAGGGTTATTGAAAGGTAGGATAAAGCAGGTCTGAATACCTGAGCAGTGGGGTTTAGCTGAAATATATAACTGAACAATGACAACACATAGAACATTAAAAAAGCCAATACAACAGATAAGAAAGGACAGATTCACAAAGTATTAAAGCACAGCTGACCATACATTTTGCCAAATAATGTCTAAGCTGGTGGCTAGATTTCAATTTTCAGACTGGCACAATTGGCAGCACTTTAAACCCCCTAGTCTCGACTGCAATGGCTGATTATGCACGTTTTGCACTGGCACCGCTACTGTGTTGTTGTCCAGATGGATGTAGACTAGGACTCAGAATATTGATTATTTATCAATCAGTTATTCAACAAAAAGTCAGAAAATTAAGAAAATGCACATTACAATTTCCCAGAGCCAAAAGGTGCTGTCTTCAAATGTACATCTTGTTTTGTCTGACCAGGTCCAAAACCACAAGACACCATACCATGGATAACACTGCCACTGAGAATTCTGGATTCCTGATTAGCTGTCAGGTGTCCCTTTATGTCTGGTAACGGGACAGTCTAACCAGACACATCTGACACAGGTGTTTGTTTGCTATTATAAATGAATGCACCGGTATTCTATTCATTTGACAAAATAATCCTTACTTAAGGTGAATTTAGAAAGTCATCTTTCAACCAGGTTTTAGTTTTCATCAGCAAATGGAGTTTACTGTGTTGGAAGTGGTTCAGTTGACATAACCAAAGTCACCCTAGTGAACTTAGAAACTTCTGTCATGTGATGCCGATATAGATAAGCTTGAAAGCTAGTAAGTACTGCTTGGGCTGAGATTATTGTGTGAAACTATAGTCCCATATGTCAAACACACTGAAAGTATTACACCGTTATACTCTTGAAGTTTGACTCTGTTGATTCATGATTTGAGTGCAATCAGTGAAAGTATTATTTAAAGGAATGGTCCAACATTTTGGGAAATGTCGTAAGGCGAAAGTGTCAGAAAGCCAGCCGTTATAGCCAACGGTAAAATGTGATACTTGTTTCCATATGGGGATATTGTTACAGTAATAAAAGAAAAGTGATATAATATTGTTATATAAGTAACTGAATGCCTGAATGATATTTCTATTATGATGACAGTTGACAGTTGGTTGGCATGTGGCCATGGTATAAAGTGGGATAATACCCGCCGAGTTGGATTCTGTGGAGGCAAATGGATTGCAATCGAAAGCATCCCTATTCGGTTTGTTTGACATTTTTCCCTTGATAAATGACCAAAATGACTTGTTGTTGATTATTTTCTGGTGAATGACTGATTGTTTCAGCATTACTGTTAAAGGAAATACACTGGCAGTCGTATACCTCTCCCTCTACTGCTGTAAACAGGCAGATGTAATCTTTGTGAATGCAGAGTTTAGTCCAATTCATCAATCAGCGGGCCATTAAAATAACTGGTCGGAGCCATTAAAACCTTATGGTACACATTCAGCTCTCCACAGTTAAATGATAAAAGGTAAATGGCTAATACTGGCACTCTGAGCTGTTTTATGAGTTTCATCTGGGACAACTTTAATGGAGCAGGTTAAGATGAAGGCGGTTGCAGAACGTTCTGGAACACAGACTGACTAGTGTCGATGAGTGGCGGCGTTACAATAATCTCCAAAGGCACGGGCACGGGTGAATAAACATGTTCCTACTCGCCAATTCAGATGTGGAGAGGAAAACGGAAAATATTCAAAAATACAAACACAACTTCTCATCACGGCCCTACGCAAGGTACAATGAGACCTTCAATAATGAGAAACTGTGAGGAATAAAATGTTGAGGAAACCAGCTGTCTTAGCAAGAACAAGAAGGCTGAAACTACTTTGGCACATGGATGGAAGTAAGGCATCTGTATCAATCTAGAGTCGAAACAAAAGAGTTGAAATGGAGCATTGTTCCAACCTGCAAAAATGTCAGACCTGTGTAAAGAAAAAGCTCAAGCATTAACTGTTAATCAAGTGCCTGACAGCACGCTCCGCTCTTGTGCTGCCTCATACCCGCAATCTAACACTGCAAAATAGTATGTGGTCACCTCCAAAAATTAGAGAAAAGAACTCAGCAACTTTCACAAATTCAATAAAAAAATACCAATAAGAAGGTTGAAAAACAGAGCAGAGTTTGTCATGGTGTCACGACGTTGACCTGAATGTTGATATTGCGATGGCGATGAGCAGTGAGAGGGGGGAGATGTACACACTCCAAGCTCTGGAGCCGCGGGCACTCATACCTGGAACACAAAGAAAACACACAATTATCTGATGTGAAACCTGCTGGAGGTGGCGTATGGTTTTCCTTATCTTAAGTTTGAGCTCTTAGCTTTGTTGATTACCTGTAGACACAGCTGAAAACAGATTTGTCTTCTCACTGAAAATTAGATACCTAAATTTCCAAATCATAAATCATGCATACTGATGTTTAGCAGGGGAATGTAAAATGTGGTAAAAATGTATTCATGTCCTGGCTTATGACTGCGAATGTAAGTTAAAAATGTATTAAGGGAGTTAGGTGCCTGATGCAGTTTGCTCTAATCACTAGTTTCTCAGGTATGATTTAAGTGAGTCAATTAGCTCCTATGGATCACTGAATATTTTTCTGTAATGACATCCATAAAAAACCCTTTCTGGGAAAAAAAATATATTATTTAAGCAAAAAGACCACTCCTGAACCACTTCTGATGTTTCAGAGCTACTAGTTTCTATAAACACAGCACTCTGTTTTGCCTGCTAATGTGTTTTGGCCACATCGTTTTCTTTGCAGTAACCAAAAAAGTAGCCTATTTTTCAAATGAAATTTAAAAGAGAAGCCAGTGTAGAATTCGATCTCTCTCAACTGCTATTTCCAGGTAATCAACACAGAATATCAACAATGCAAATTAGCATTTAGAGCAGAAGAGGAGCCCCCCTGGAGTCCCACAGGACAGTAATAGCATCTACTAAAAGAGGAAGTCAACCTCTGCGACAGAGATGGATTGCACTGCATATTTCTGCAAAAATATAAGCCGGGAAGAGCCCGACGAGGGTGGCTGGGGAGACAAGTAATGGTGAGTCAACGGAGAACAAAATGTCCCTGTCAGGTCAAAAAAGTGCTAAGTGAATTCATTTACAAGAGCGGGTATATAACAAAAAATTGAAATTGTGAGCGTTTGAGGTCCCGGTGAATCTAAATGTCAAATGTTGCCTTGCTGTTGTGTTTCTCTACATGGTGGCATCAGCATATTTCAGTGCCACGACTCAGTACTGAAAATATATTTTTTCTTCCATCTGAGAGGCAAGCCGAACTTAAACTATTCCATGAACTTTCATGTTTTAACCACCACAACTGTGAACAACAAGCTTACTTAGTTGGTGGATCCGTATGGGATCGGAGGCCGGGCCCAGCCCTCCCTCACTCAGCGTCTGGATGTGGATGATGTAGTCGTCATCTTCCTCAGGGAGCGTCAGCTCTGCCGTCCAATTGGCTGTTGTGAGTGTGTTTACCTCTTTGTGCCTCTGTCTCCTGTACGACAGCTGAATGGGGGGATGAGAAACAGGGTTGGTGACACATAGTGCAATGTACTTACAGTCTGACAGCTTAGAGCGAGCAACCACACGGGTAAGGTCCATGCTTCACTCACAATAGGAATAAACATGTTAGTGTGGACCAATTTGAGAGAGTTACTCACTTGGTAGCCCGTAACTTCTGACTCCGACTCCGTTGCCACCACAGGTTCCCAGTAAAGAGTCAGCTGAGAGCCAATTAGGGACCATTCGACATTCAGCGGCGGTTGGGCTGGTGCTGCATGATTTAGAAAGAATTATTTTCTATATTCCAGCACTAAAACACATGGCTGTCACTTCGTTCAACAAGATTTATCATATTTCTCTTTTGGGATTATACTACTTCAAAGAATGACATTAGAAGAAGATATTGTTTCTACCATCTTACTTGGATGATAACTAGTGTTCAAACACCCGAGCAGCAGGGGCATCTTGGGTTGAGGTAACTTACGTGGCTTTTTGGTGGTGACATTGATTGCGGGGAGGAAAGGGCCGGTGCCCGCTGTGTTGAATGCGCTGACTGTTAGGAAATACTGCGTGTTCCCTTCCAAGCCGCTGACTGTGACAGAGGTTTGGTTCCAAGGCACCCTAACCTTCCCCATGGTCTCTGGTTTAGTGTCGTCTTCCCAGTATACCACCTGTTCAAGACAGAGAGCGTGTCATCTGGGATTGAACCGTGATATATTGTTTCGGATTGGAGGAAAGTGTGACATACAGCACAAGTAGTTGTATCTGGGGTCTTGGGAGAAATCTCGTGTTGTTAAAGATTGACTCTGGGTGTATCCTCTTAAGAGAGATCACAATTTTCTTTTGAGTTTCCAGTAGGATATGTGATCTGACATCACAAAGCCTTTGTCAATGGACTTTACAACATCTTGTCGAATGTCTCACTATGTTCAGATACAACTGAGAGAGGGACAATAGGGAGTGATTATCCTTTTTGAATTGATTTTTGAGTAATTTATAAATTATTTAATCATAGAAATGTCAAAAAATACAAAAAAAGAGCCCATTATAATTTCCCAATAGCTCAAGGTGACACCATCAAAATTCCTATTTTGTCCAACCAGCATTTGAAAACAACAAAGGTATTTAATTTGCAATCATATAAAACAGAGAAGCATCATCTGCTCGAGATGTAGGACCAGTTTTGCATTTTTGCTTGATGACTGAAACGATTCATCAATTATCAAAATGAACAATCATGATTTCTTTGTCGCTAGACTGATGGATTTATTGTGTAATCATTTCAGTGCTGCAATACATCAATCTGTGTTGTGTATTACGGAATTGAATATTTATTTCCCCACTAATGAAAATCCAGCTAATCATGATATGCATTTAAATTAAAATAATACAGATCAAATACCAATCATAAAATAAGTAATAACTTTTATAACCATCAAACTGAATATATACTATCCCCCCATCTATCTACCTCTCTGTCATCTTCATTCAATGTTGGCTGATGTTGAAATCATTGGGGAAGCTTAGATGTGAAATGAAAAAGAAAGAAAGAATAACAACAGGATCTTATAATAGAGCCCTTTGATCAGCCTGATGATTAAGTAACAAGTATGCAGGTGAGGCAATCAGGCTGTCCCAGTTTTTGAAGGTAAAATAGAATGCCTCTGTTTTGGGGTTTAAAATGTAATTTAATATTCCTTTTCTATTTAGTGAACAATAAAAAGACTCCACTCCCAGGGTGCTGCTTTGTTAGACTGTAAAAAAACAACAGAAGGCAGTTTTTGGTATAATTATGCAGTTTTTTGTGGCAGGGTATTTCTTGGTATGCCGCGTCGAGGTCTTGTATTGCAGCACAGACTATCATGAGTTCTGTATCATTACACCCATAATTGACAGCCACTTGAAAAGGCATGTGGACAGGCAATTTTATTTTGTTCTCTTAAAAAACGCTCCGACATGTTTTTTTTTTCTGTCATGTTGGTACAAAGAACTGTATCATTTTGTCTATAACTGTCGCCGAACTGAAACAGCCATTTCCATGGCGACGCAGAGTTTGGAAGTGATGGCATTGAGGTACAACAGGGGTGATGACAAGCATTGTAATTTTGTTGTGCATGTGTGTGTGATTTCTATTTCCATTTAAAAGGGTAAAATGTACCTCATAGCCCAGAACCCTTTCAGGAGAGAAGGAGAGAGCCTGCCAATTCACCTCAATCTCAGAGGCTGAGACACTTCTGGCCCAAACTCCCGCTGGCATCCCGCTTGGCTCTGAAAACAGACGACAAGAGACTGAGCATCGCGGCATTCTTCCAACAGCACAGAGAGACAAGCAGAACAAATCTCTTGAATTTTTTACATTATGACTGTGCCGCGTTCTTGTTGATCTCTACTTGGATGATTCATCACACACAGGTGCTGCTGGTAAATAGTCCAACACTCAACTACGGACTGACCCCCTCTCAGCATGCTGAGAGGTACCATAGATCTAAATGCCAACTGGTTTTCACTTCAGAATAGCCATTCAAAAGAGTGGTGATATTTGGAGACCATTTACCCATCCTTGCATAAACATGTTGCACGTTTCTCTGTTCTTTTATACGTTTCAAATTATCCATTTTCCAGCGTGTGTCTTTATCTATCAAGTGCTTTCAGCCCAGTAAATGCGATAAAACTATTTTCATGATCTTTGTCCTTTTCAAAAACTGAGAAAGCTTTGTAGCTTTGCAAAAAAACCACTCACGTCCATTGCCTTACCAGTCTCTGCAGAGTAGATGGTGATCACGGGGCTGAAGGGACCCTGTCCTTTGCTGTTGTAAGTGCCAACCTTGACATGAAATGGAGAGAAGGGCGCGATGCTTTCGTTGCGGTACACGTAACGCGACGCACCGGGGGCAGAGGTGGCCACGTGAGTCCAGCTAACTTCTCCAAAGGCGCGGAAAGCAATGATGTAACCAAAGCTCTCGCCATTCTGTAGTTCTTCGGGGACAGGCTGAGAGTGAAACACAAAACTATAGTGATATTAAAACATATACAAGCCACTCACGTTCATCCCGCCGCTGGGCTGACATAATCACCACCCACTCTCGTGGCGCCAAAAGAACTGCGTGACCCACAAATTGCTTTTGTGACCCACCTGACGAAATGAAATGAGCAGTAAAATGCCATTTAAAAAAAAATCTAAGCTCATTACAAAACGTCAGCTTTTAAAATTAAAAGTTATTTCTGCATTTAATGGAATGAGAAACTCATATAATGAGATAGATTTAGCCAACTAATGACTTATTCAGTATCCACCCCATTCTATTATTTTTCAACCACCCTACTGGTTTACTAGATTTGAGCATTGCAGATTCGGCTGAACAGTAATTCACCACAGATCCAGGACTCATAAATGACAATAACTGTCAGATTAAGTGTTCTGCTTGTGTATACATTGTTGCTGCCTCACATGCAGACTCTTTAACTAAGAAATTACAACGACTGCAGCGCCAGACTTCAATTGCCCCCAAAATTTATGACACCCACAAGCCCAACAGAGCAGGGAGGTTTGATTTAGCGAGAAATATTAAGCACCTCACTCAAGGATAAAAAAGATTAACTGCAGGCACTTTGAGTAACAGACTAGAGCATAAGACTGATGGCTTACCTCCCATGTGATGACCAGTTCCGCTCTGCTTCCACCTCCTCCGCCCACGTCACCTGGTGCTGCATCAGGAACTACACAACACAGACCTCCATATAAGAAACACTTCAGGCTTGACAAAGTTGAATGGAAAAAGATCGTAGTGCAATCCTAAAACCATTTTTTCTTTTTGAATATAAGTCACAATTTGATAAAAAATGATTTATTTGAGGTCAAAGAAGTGAATCAAATTTACTGTACCTGCGTCCTCTGTCCTGGTCTTGACCGACACAGGGCTGGGTTCCCCAACCCCAACACTGTTTTTGGCCAAAACCCGAAACTCATACTCCACCCAGGCATTGAGGTCCACCACAGTGGCTGTCAGTGTGTTCCCATCGATTAGCTCTGGGACTGGAATAAAACAGAAAACGTACAATGTACAAATACAAGCATAAAAATAGCTGAACACGTGGAATAAAAGAGGAGAACCCAATCTATACACAATTCCAAGATAATTAAATGGGCAGCAAAACCTTAAAATAACTGACATGCAAGTGTTAAAATGCTGAAAGGGACCGTATGAGCTCAGAGGTTGAGGCTAACAACTGTTATTACTAGTCACATTACTATCACTATTACCTGTACCATTAAGCATTTTAGCTTTACTTCCACCCTGAAGCCCTTTTGCTTTCTCGTTCTGCAGGTTTCCATGAATCGTTGTGGTACCTGGACCGTAGTCGTGCCTCCTGCTGTGAGCCGACTGACACCCACTGCTACTTCGATTATTATTATTAGTCACATTACTATCCCTATTTTCATGGCTATAATTCTACTGTAATAATTGCTGCTGTTATTATATGTAGTCTTATTATATGAATCATTTATGTCATATACATTGAATGTGTTGTATCTAAGAACTGTTATGCTGCTCATTCTGTACACATGACATCTATTGCATTCTGTCCATCCTGGGAGAAGGATCCCTCCTCTGTCGTTCTCCCATAGGTTTCTTCCTTTTTTCTCCCTGTTAAAGGGGTTTTTTAGGGGAGTTTTTCCTGTGCCGATGTGAGGGAAGGACAGAGGATGTCGCATGTGCACAGATTGTAAAGCCCTCTGAGGCAAATTTGTAATTTGTGATTCTGGGCTATACAAAATAAACTGAATTGAATTGAATTGAATTCCTTTATACTAAGGAAGGACGAAATTTGACATAGGTAATGTACTGGTAATGTAGGTAATGTACTGGAAGGTCGCTACCAACACTTGAGATAAGTGTCTGGCTCTTTATGTGCTAAATGCTCCACTCCGCTAGTTTCTACATTCTTCGCTGATATAACCTGATGGTGAGAGTGGAGTAAAACAGTTTGTAGAACTGAAGGGAAATGCCGAGTCAGGTAACCCCTTATACATTACCCATAGTCATTTGATCCCTTGTTAAAATTAAAAAATATATTTTAACCTCTTTAACTCAAGTTTTTTGTTGTTTTTTAAAATTATTTTCTCATTTAGTAGGGATTGTAGTTAACTACTGTGTGTTATATGTTGTTATAACTTATTGAAAGATGTGTACCGTACTCTATTAAACATTGTTTATGGTGTTTATATGAATTTTATAAGAGACAAAGATATACATATGTTGTTTTATTCTATATCTTGCATAGGCCAACAAATACAAATTGACCATTTACAGTTTTCCGTGGAACAGTGAGCTCTGTCCCTGTCAAATAAACTAATAAAATGTTTTTAAGCAACTTGCAATGAGCGCATTCAATTTCCATAGCAACAAGAGCTCAAGAAGACATGCACACTGACTTGACTTCAGCAGATGAAAAGGATTTTGGTTTTGACCGAGGCCGATGTAAAGGTCGTTAAGTGGTTTATATGAGATCATGTAAAAGTAGCAACAATGACCTCTTGTTCTCTTGAGGAAAGAACCTGAATCCCGACCATCTCCTGAGCCTTCTTTCTGTATCTGACCCTACACTCTGACCTCCCCGCTGATGCAGGAAGAGAGGTGAGAGAATTTCTCCGTGGGGATCCATGAATTATCTGAGTACCATCATGTGTGGAATAAGATGAATATTCATTTTCAAGCGTTGCCCACCTGTATTAACCCTCTGCCAGCCCACGGTGAAGGGAGTCCTAGTCTGGATGAGGTAATTGGTGATGGGGCTGCCGTTGTCTCTGCCGGGACTCCAGGCCAGCTGGGCTGTACTGTCTGTCACCTCCTCCACCGTCACAGAGTCTGGAGGACTGGGGGGGCCTGGCTCAATCATAGGCACAGACACTGTGAGGTACTTGCACAAGCACATACGGCACAGACCAGACAGCAGAATGTGGATGTAAATGTGTGCACTCACATGTACTGCAAGGAAAATATGAACAGAAAATACATTTGCATAAAAAAGAAAACCTCCACATAAACTATTTCACTCCGAGAGGTTAGTATGCCTCTATATCTTGAAATCAACATTAGCAAGAGAGAAACCATTTTTAAAAGCTTTGAGTTTGAGTAGAAATGTACGCCCCTTCACAAGGAATTAAAAGTGAAATCAAGATTTCTCCTCCAATATTCAACCAACTTGTAATCCTTCCCTTTCATGCTCCTCCCGGTAATTGATCGATGAAACAGCAGACGTATGAAGATGCTGGGAGTCAAATTAAAAGGTAAAAGATGAAAAAAGGGCCTCATAGCCCTGAAGCACCAGCGTTTTATCATTTATTTTCATTATCCTACCAATTAAGCGTTGTGATGTTTTACTTTAGCCTCATCTTCTGTTTCCTGTTCTAATGAACGTGTCGGCTCATCAGAAATAATAGACCACTGGAGAGCGGTGAGACAGACCGCAGAATAATAACGCCCCTAGCTCCGCTCACACTCCTTGCCGCCTCTGAAGTGGTTCCTAATCTGAGGCAAAATATTCAAATTATTAAAGCGTTAAATGATTATTTTAATACACAATCAATGGTTTATGCAGCATGTTCGTGCAAAATCTATAAATGCATGTATGCTAAACAAGTAACGGCTGAACTACATTCATGTTTTTGTTTACAGAAGCCTTGAACGTGCAGCCCACATACATTTGGCCTTACAGCTCTGGCTTTAGAGATATTGATCTTTGTAAAACTCATTAGCAGCTCCTGATTAAAAAAAACCTTAATACACTGGCTTCAGTAATACATATTAATGGGGCACACAATCAAGGATCAATTCCTTATCCTCTTAATTATATTTCATTGGCTGAGGCAAGAGTGTGGTGTCAGTGTCTTGAGGGTGTTCAAATAATCTGTTATTAATATGGACAGACTGTCTGGGCTTTATATTGTGAACTTGGCACAGGGCAAATTAATATCTGGCTGTATTGTGAATACTTACAGACACGGTGATATTATTCTGATCTGGACTGAATATTATGCAAATTTGTAATATACAGCGTCACAATCTGAATAATAGTATGTAATAAAACTATTGAAATAAAAATGATAAAAACTACTAACTGTCCTATAGTTGTGTCAGTACCTATGTGCTGTCTTCCAAGAGGACGATGACGACGCAACTGTCAAACAAGCAGAAGTGCTCACCAAGTGATTTGAATGCTAATGACTATGATGTTATCTGTATAACATGACCTTCTCCATAGCCACCACCACCCGGTGGAGTGTTTGTGAGGCCTTGTGGAGTGGCATCTAAAACATTTTCCATTTCCATTGTGAAAAAACAAGCATCCAGATGATCACTCAAGAGTCTTTGTGTCAGGAGCGATTATCATTGACCTTCAGTGCCGCGAGACGAGTGGAGCGAGACAGGATCGGAAATAGCACCCAGCAAAATGACTGAGATACCTTCACTGGCTGATATATTACATGGTTAAATAATGCGTCTATTGCCAATAACACTAATAATCAGCATTGTCATTTCATAAAAGTATATATACGTTGCTGCGATCACTCTCGCTCTAACGTAAAGAGCAATCACATTGACACACCAGTTATCACATGCAAATGAGTCCTGCATTATTCACATTGTTGTCTTAACATTAAAAATGTATTTTTAGAGCCCATGTTAATGCAGCCACTGAGGGAAGAGTGTTTATCTCCATATAGAAATGCGGAAAGTTTGATTTTATATGTCAAGGTTTTCAGCTATCTGTCTCTAAGATGTGTGCCTACACCCCAAAATATTTGGGATTTCTTTTTTATGTTGCTCGCAGCTCTGAAAATATACATCTTAAAAAAATCAACAGCAACATCTCTGTGCAGATTCAGTGTCCACATTTCTTTGAATAATCCACACAACACAGAACCATTTTCTGGTAGAAAGTACTTCCAATTAGGGACATGGGCACTTTTTCTGAAAATGTGTTTCTGTTAGTGGTGAAAGGTATGTTTAGAACTGTACTTCTATTCTGCTACATATAAGAGGGACAAAGTGTGCTTTTTCGTTGACTGCATTATCTGATAGTTATTATTCCTTCGCAGACTAAGACATAATGTAAATAAAATATAAAATAAAATACAATACACTGTGCAATACCTAGATGTTTCAGATGTCAATGAGTTGTTTATCAGTTCTTTCAAAGTTAAAGCCCAATATTTTGTATAAAGCAAAAATTAAGGAGAAATAGATAAAAATGAAAACAATTCATCTAGCAGAGTTTTTATTTTAAATAAATAATTTAATATTCCCTCAGATTCATCTTGTGACTTTTTGGAACGGACCCATCTACAGGTTGGGAACCACTGGACACAACTATCTAAAATAGTTAAAACTGCAGTAGCATTCGTAACATAATAATAACGTCACAATGTCATATATATAGATTATGAAATATCTTTCAAGGAGCCGTTTTTCTGCATTAGCACTTTATCTTTTGATACTTTAGTTACATTTTGCTGATAATTCCTTTACTTATGTAAGACATTTTATGCAGGACTCAGGAGTCTGGAGTATTCATACATTGTTGTATTGATACTTTTATTTATGTAAAGGATCTGAGTAGGCCTACTTCTTCCACCTCTTGTTATTATCCATTGTATTGAGGCGTTTGCAGTCATCTCAGAGATAGATGTGTTCCAACCTGGGAAAATAGAAAAACTAACCGCATGGCTGGATACCACAGGAGGTGAGAGAGAAAACGTGTTTTCATCTTTGTAAACCGGGTGACAATAGCCTGTATCTTGGGAGGTTCATACACTGCAAGAGCTTAATTGGTGTTACACATTATTTGAAAGTGTTACTTGTGTCCTTCATGGGTCGTAGGATTATGGGTAGTGGGGGTTTCCAAACAGGATACTCGACATGTGACCACTGTCTGTTTGTTCGAGGTCTGCAGTTGTGATCAAGCAACGCCATTCTTTGCCCTCCATGACTAGTTTTCTATCCAGCTCCATGCTTTGTCGCCCAACATTTGGAGCCGTTCGATCCAAACAATGAGACATCCACGACAGCTGCCGTGAGCAGGAAGTGTAAATAATGCACAATCTGAATCACAGACAAGTTTCACCCAAGTCAATACAAGGCCAATCCATTGCCATGGCCTTGATATTGCTTTTTCTTTAGAAACAGCCTTATTTCCACTTAGGACTCAGCCAATTGCAAAGGAGTGCTTACTAATGGCATTTGCCTTGAAGATCTTTAACATGCCAATCTGAATCAATCTCTCACCGGCTGGTATCCTTACAAGATAAAGATTTGGATCCATCCATTTCAAATCCTGACACCAATATCGTCCCTCACCTCATCTGACATTTAACACATTTGTGTAATGTCAGTTTGCTGGGCTATTTGACGTATTGATCAAAGCCAGATACCGACCTTTCTCTCACTCAGCCCGCCACACAAATCTGCCTCTACCCCAAACACAAAACAAAACTTGTTCTATTTTGTTCTGCCCGATGTAGCTCTTGACAATCGTGTCTCTCTGGAGTTATACATACTGCATGAGTGAACACAGACAGGCATCTAAACATTCCACTGTCAAGTACATTGCCACAATATTGAAAATTGGTCATTAAAAAGAGAGAGAACATTTTCACACAGTTCTGTCATGTTTTTCTGCTCTCTGCTTGCACAAACATAGCTGAATGCAATATAAAAGAAAAGCAAGGCTCCTCTATTTGATGTAATCAAGTGACTGCTACTAGAAATAAGCAGAACATAAAAACTGTAGACTGTCTGATGACATCCACATTCATTCTCATGAGGATATGGGCATTTTGGTTGCACTGCAATAACTAGCTGAGACAAAACCCATTTGAGTTTAAAACCATAAGTGACCATTGTTATGCCCCAACAGTCAAGCACTCTTTATATTATCAATAAAGCATATTCTTATTATGTCACCAAATATATATATATATATATTAGAAACAAAGCTTTGTTTATAAACCCTTACAGAATACAGACATGTTTTTATTGGGTTGTTGTCTACATCTATCAACCACTTTATAACTATTACATGTCTGAGTGTCCTTGAGCAAAACACTGAATCCAGAGTTGCTCCCGAAGGACAGACCAGCGCCTTGCATGGCGGCTCTGCCTGTCGATGTGTGGGGGTGTTGTGAGATTGAGAGGCAAATTGTAAAGCGTTTTGTCCGTTAAGGTAGAAAAGCGCTACATAGATGCAGTCCATTTACCTTCTACTGTTTATAGTTAAGAGTAGATTTTATAATTTCCTCTTTTTTGAACTGATAGAAGTAATATCCGCATACCTAGATCAATGCAGAGCACAATTTACCTGCAACTTCCCCTTTTTTATAAAAGAAGTATCCAAAAACAATCCTGGCCGTTCGCCCTGTTTTAATTAGTGACTGCGGAGCGGAGAAGAGGTTTTCTTACCTTTGACAATCAATACAGCCACGGCTGACAGGCTCTCCACGTCGGTGTCCACAACACAGATATATTTGCCTGCATGGTAAAGCTGAATGTTCCTGATCATCAGATCTCCTGCTGCTGTCTACCAAGGAGGAAAGAAAGCTTTATGTAGCATGAAAGATAACAGACCTTGTGACAGCTTATTAAAGAATATAGTGAGGCATATATAAGGTGCAGTAAATAGCTGTGCCAAAAAACATTAGCAGATCCTGCAGTTATTTAGCTCGGACTTTGCAGAGGAAAATCCAGTCTTCCAGAAAAGGCCTGTTTTTAAAAATATATTTTTCAGCAAAGATATTTTTGTCTTGACAGTTCTTGCAGTCAAAGCCATAAAGGCAAACATAATGATAAAATCCTGAATATCACACTACATTTTAGTCACACACTTCTGTCCAAGATAAGCTCGGATGAAAAGGATCAAGGCCAAATTGTATACAGCAAATGGAATTTTTGTGTCTTACGAGGTTGTCATCATGACCTTCAAGACCTGTTGTGAAAAACTACACAAATAAGCTATTACTATTGAGTTCAGCTGTATTTTGCTCGACTGGAGAGAAATAAAAAGGCCCTCTGTATTCTCATCTGTGAGGACACCCGTAAGCAACGGTAAATTAGTGGTGAAATCGTTCTCTTGATATTGGCAGGGAAATGTGGCAGAAGAGCCAACGTGGTTTAATTATGGAAATTAAATTTCCTTGAAGCAGCAAAGTTAAGTTGATAATCTCTTTGGACTGGGGACATTTCTGGGGAAGTCTCTTTTCAGATAGGAACATTGTCAGTCAAACACACACACACACACACACACACACACACACACACACACACACACACACACACACACACACACACACACACACACACACACACACACACACACACACACACACACACACACACACACACACACACACACACACACACACGAAGAATGGTTTATCTCGAAGGGTGTGAGGTTGTTCTGAAAGTGTTTTGTCATTTGAGGCTCTGCCAAGACACCTCTGATGATGTGTATCTGTGTATCTGTTATGAGAAGCTGTGCAGCATGTCAAAGTAGGATTTAAGAATTATTTAAGAATCAAGATTAAAAAAAATAGATTATTTCAAAAGGCTGAGCTCGAGTAGGAGAAGTGTACTCAAAAAGATGACGAGTAGTCACAATTCCTGAGAAACTAATGCTTTACCTGAATGATGGTGTCTATGTGTAGGAAGTATGTAGGAAGTCTATTTTGACAAAGCATAACTATGTTTTCGTCCTCAAACGTACAATTGGATGCTGAGGGGGGCTGAATTATTTAGTAGTTCAAAGATTTTCCTATTTCCACAGTTTAATATGCCTCCATGGACACTTTAGAATTGCAAAAAAAGGATGGTATCACACCCATTGCAGTAAAACTAGCCACAGTAAATCTTCAAGATGTCAAACCACCAGCTGTCTCTTTTAACTAATGGCAGGGATGAAGTGAAGCAAGATGGGAAGAGGTGCCAACTGCCCATTCACACGTTCTGAAGAAGTATGACTGCGGGTCACTCACCCCGCCCACTAGCTCAAAGTGACCGTCTCCCTTGGCGATGAGTTGTCCATTGAAGGCCCAGGAGAAAGAAACGTCAAGGACGGGGTCACTGGCGACCTGACAGGGTAGCACAATGCTCTCGCCCACAATGATCTCCATGTCCACTGGCCCCTGGGTGATTCTGGTTGGATCTGCCCCAGAAGACCCCCCCCCAAAAAAAACATTGTGAGAGGGAGTCATTTCTGACAGCCAATCTCACACAGAACATGAGACATTTCATGGCGTGATGAAACGGGATGAGCAGTGTATTGTTGATTTTCTGAAGTAGAGCCTCAATGGTGAGACAACACTTAGGAGACCTTGCTCTGTAATACACTAAGTCACAGGCAGAATATTATCTCTATAAAGGAAGGTCTCATGAAAGTCTTAAGTCGAATAATGTGATAACACGCAGCCTGCCATTACTAAAATGGCTTAATACTTCAGGCTGACACAGCTAGAATAATCTTCTGAAATCCTGATAGCAATTACAATACACTGCAGATCAGATAAAACTTCATGTAATGGGCTGCTCTGTGCATCCACGACCAAAATGAAGGGCCCTGCTTCAAAGTCTACAATAGCAATCATAGGGCTAAGTCTGCCCTGCTTCAAAAGTCAAGATAATGAATCTGCTAGAATCAAATAAAGAAGGTGCAGCACAAAGGAAAAGGATTTGCACTCTTACATCTTATGGAGACTGTCGAGGGATATGAAAATCCCATGTAAAAAGTGTCCCCTCAGTTCTTAGGCGGGTGATTATCAATGTCTGGGTCATGGCTCTGTGTCGCTGACTGCATTATGGCCTTGAAAAATAACCCAGCCATTAAAAAAAATAAAATATAACGGGCCTTGGCAGTGACGGCGGCAGACAATAGCGTTCAGCACATTAATAAAACCAATGAGAGAACACTCAACTATCACTCCACTGGAAACACACACTCGACAATAACAGCATCTGTAACACCTCCTCACTAGCGCTTTCATTGCCTCCACTCAGGGCACTTTCATTTGTTGCAGTAAATTGGTTGTTTCAAATGCTTTGCGGAAAACAATAATAGAGTATTTTCTCAAACACCTTCCAAGTGCATTATTGCAGCCGCAGCAGAATGCAGCCGCACTTAACTCAATCGAATTTTACTGAAAGACAAGAGTTTCTCTTTCAAGTTGCACTTTGGGTTTAGATAACCATTACACCCCCTAAAATGACTAAATAAACAAAACAAAAAATGACATTTAAAAAATCGATCCAAAAACATTTAAGGATGTTACTTAATTATGCAAAGTCCCTCGCGGACAGAGAATTCCCCAGTTTTGACAAGCTCCTCGGAGCAAAACTTGAAGTTTGTTTATGTTTCGGCCCACCAGTTATTGACTCAACTCCTGATGATACAGTAGCTCTCTCCTGCATTAATCCATACTGAGCGACAAATTCTGCTTACTAAGTGGGATGCATTCTGCTATTTCACAGCCGAGCTTACCCGTAACAAGGAGCCTTCCAGTTGTACTCGACATGCCAAATCTATTCCTAGCGAAGCACGTATAGCTGCCTGCATCAGACTTGCTCACATTGGCAAGCCTCAATGTTCCATCTGGGGAAAGTGTGATCCTATAGGAGTGTACAAACAGAGACAGCGGCTTGCAATACAACTTCTAAGAACAAAGAATATATAAAATAAAAAATAAATAAATTTGTCATTAGATAAACTCTTATTCTTGGTTTGTCTACATGTCGATGTACATACCAAAACGAAAAGGGCGCAGGTGGGTAAAATACTTAACTGGTTATGTTGGTATACTTTGAACAGTCATCGGTCTTATGCTATGGCATCATTACCTGTCACTGGTGTGGATGGGCAGGTTTCCTTTCTTCCATAGAATGCTGGCGATGGGATAGGCCTGGGGTTTACACTCTAAAGTCACTGTAGTGCCTGCCTTGGCTTTGAGCAAAGCTCTGAGGACGTTCCCTGTGAAGTCTGGAGGAGAGGCTGTGTGGAAACAGTAAACTGTCTTTAGTACAAGGTTGCAGCAAATCTCACGGGGCATTTGAGGCCCGCCTCAGTTTGATCTGCAAGAATCATCAAATCGTAAAGTAACGGAGACTGACATTTGAAACACTTGTGATTTAAAAAAACTAATACATAAATTGGATCACTACTGGTGATTATTATTTTTATCTGCTATGTAGAAAATGGATTCAAGAAGACAGCCTATCAACATTGTATCTTTTAATTGGTTTTACTGTTGGTTTCGCTGTTTATTGTTAAACTGGGAATTCTGTATCAAACACCCCATCCTCACCTTAACATCAAAGTAAACCAGGATATCATGAAGGGGAAAAATATTTTTTAAATGCGTTTGGCCCCACAAAACCCTCTTTGCTGACCCCATTATCCGCTAATCCAGATAACCTTTAAGAATGACAGTAAAATGACCTTTAAGATTCTTTGACAACAATGATTGGAGGATTTAAGGGAGAGATAAATGCCAGCCCACCTAAAACCATTAGTTCAGCAGCGAAATATATGACGCCGTGTTTATTCTCCGCCACACACTGGTACATGCCGGCGTCGGATAGTGTCAGCACCGACACTGACATGACTCCGTCCTCCACATGGATTCTTTCCTGTGAAGAAAAGGATGAAAGAAAGCAATTATTGCTGAAGACCTAAAGGTAGCTTTCACTCTGGCAGAAAGCTCAATAAGCATTGGACTGGGTTAGAGGCATTGTCATTGGGCAAAGATCAAATCAGGATTATGTTGCAGTGAATTAAACATTTTTGTTTTCCAAAATGCTCGTTATTGCCATCATGTAAACCAGTCTTTGCCACTTGTAATAATATCCTGTAGTGACAACTGAGCATGTAAGATTTGTGTATGTTTGGCAAAATGAAAGGTCATGTTATAAAAGTAATTTATTTTTCCATGTGCATGCATCATTAGACATTATTGATAGAATAAATGTTGTTTGAGGTGCTACGTGTAAGGATTTTGCAAAACGAATCACAGTCCAATCTTTTATTATTTCTGTTTTGCGTGTCAGAGCTAAGCTTTCTTTTTTAATTAAAGAATATGTGTTTACACAATAGTATGCTTATCAATAAGCCATATACTGTAAATCTGAAACTGAAATCATGAAAACTAGACAATACTGTCTGTTTTAAAAGCAACAGAATGCTGATCATATTATAAATCCTGCATCTGTTAGTATATTCTTAAAATCTAATTAAAGAGTGACTTTTAGGAGAGGTCTTTTATTGACAAAACAAAACTTGCTCTGAGCATTATGAAATGCTACTAAGAAAATAAAACAACAACAAGTCGAGTTTAAGTCAAGTCAAGTTTAACGCTATGTATTTCCCTGGTGGTCTGAGGTAAGGTTTGCAGTGGTATACAGTATATTTCACAGTAGATTAAACCCATTGTCCCTAAATCTGGAGGAGCTAAAACATGCACCATGAATAATGAAAAACAACCACCGACTCCATTCAGATGAAATGGAGCAATCTCCCAGGGACTACACTGATCCACTCTCTAAGACTGTGTAATCTGCCAAGGTAGAGCAGAATAAGAGACAGTTACATCCGTGCCTCATCACTGGCACACCTCGGATGTTTACCCTCTCCTCTCATCTCACTCTGAATTGCACTCGGAAAAACAGCCGCGCGTTTGACGCCAGGCTCTCTTAAAAAATGAAAGGATGAGCTGAAGCCGAGGATTAAGTCTTTAAAATGAAACATTGGTAGGTGGCAGAAGACAGGCAGCAATTTACCTCTGAGAGTAGCTGTTGGCCGTTCTTCAGCCATGTGTAGGAGGGTTTGGGCCTGCCATTGGCTCGGCATTCCCAGTATAGTCTCTCCTCTATGGCCAGGGCTGTGTCCTTCATGGCCTGCATCCACTGAGGCTTGGCTGAGGGAAAAGAAATATACTCCGGTGAAATAGCTGAAGAGAACCAGGGGGGACGGAATTATCTCACCAAATATTCCTCATACAAAATAGTTCAAAGGAAAGCGTGCGTAGATTGACAGCTCAAATAAGTGGAATTCATAAAGGAGAGCAGGTTTGTTCTCTAAAGAGGAGAGCGGAGTGAATGTAGGGTATCACTCAGTTCCATCACTTAAATGTGTCAGCAGCCTGTGGCAACTCCAGATTAGCACGAAACACCTCGCCACAAAGCAGGAAGCTCTCATGACGGCTGAAGTGCACCCAACGTCTCCGCTCACCCCGAACCTGTCACCTTAATTCTGTGTATAATAAAAGATCACCCCGGTCTGTTTCCCATCCAGCACACGCAACACCCTAGCTTCTTACCTCTTACATATTTACAGCTTTTCAGGAATTGCTCATGGGTAGAGTGTTGTGCTCGTAATAAGCACAGCTCACTTCGCAGCCACTTTACATACCCGTCAATTCCAATTTCACAGGTGTCATTTTTCCCTCTCTCACAAATTCACAGTGGCTGAAGTAAGCCAAGAACCCGCAAATGTAACTACTGCAGTAAAATTAAATCCAACAGTGCTCATTACCCGAGAAGGAGGTAATGACTTTTTTTCCCCGGCGCCGTATATAACAATGAGCCGTTTAAATTATAACTATTATCATATTACCGAATAACAGCTCTCAACCACTTTAACCAGTTCTTGATGTCACATGCTAGGATGAATGGAACACAACAAAGATCTTACACAACTCTTAATATCAGTAATATGTTTTGTTTACATTACAAGCCAAACAAGAGTCTCAGTACCATAGAATGCCAGTCGACCGGTGGCTATGTTCTTGCCCATCTTGTTCTCAGCCACACACTCGTATCCTCCTGTATCATCCTGCTGGAAGCTGGGGATCTCCAGCACTGCATTGGAGTACTTCATTTTCACTTTACTGGGGAAGGGAACGCCATTAGCCCTCTTCCAGGTGATTTCTGGGACGGGGCTGGAAGAGACAGAGGAAGAAAAAACCTCAGCAGGGATTATGATTCAAGTGTAGTAATCCTGCTGCAATAAAGTATTTGATTGAGCTCAAAAGCCTTTTCACTGTATTTTCCGCTGCTGATGAATGGTTTTGAGTTAACCCTTTCCGACAACATAAAAAATAAAGCTGTCTCAAATGATTTTCAGACCAATGGCGGCTTGACGCCACATTCTAAGGAATATAATTGCCACAGTAACTTTACTATATAGAAATCCAGAGGTCTGGAATGAAAGACTGCAGAAGATTGAAAACATGCTTCAAGGAATCCAGCTTACTTCCCGAGGGCGAAACACTCCAGCGTAACTGTTGATCCTTTGGCGGCGGGTACATTGTCTGGGAAATTAACTTCTATTTTCGGCTCGTATTCGCCCATCACTCCTATGAAGAGCAAGCACAAGAACTTGCTCAGTCTTCCATTATTCATGACTTACAAGCAATATGGCTTGCATTACGGACCAAACAATAGCATTGTAAAACTAACAGAGGAGAAATAAAAGACACATGAGCAAACATTCTCTCATGGGTGAACTCAAAGCAGTGCATCACTTAAATGTGCCGTCGCGAAAGTGCGGTGAAATACCAGCGAGGAATAATTTCAATCTCTTCTTAGTGGAATAGACAGAGTTGAATTTGAAATCTTGTTTTTTTTCCCCCAGCTAGTCTGGCTGTTTATCTATCATTTCAAAGCATGAGTGGGCAGTTCCCAACCTTCTGGTGTTTTATTGTTTGCATCAGTGTTTATGACAAGTCAAGGCCGGGATCAGAAGAGGATGCGATGAGATTTAAATCTATTCAGCTACATGTACAGTACACTGAGTGGAAACTAACTGGTTGAGCCACCAGAACACTCAATGTAATGGTCCAGTGACGTATGGCTCATGTTTAATTCATTCCAAGGCAATCTTTATTCACTCTTTCTATGAAGGCGTAACAGAGAATAGAACAGAGCAGAGAGAGGCGGCTTGAGAATTCAAGTGAAAGCACAGGGAAAGCTTTTAAAGGGAATGCGAAATTATAAGAGAGCCAAGTCAGCAAAGAAGAGATTTGGGTGCTTTGTTTGCTGGCCTACATTGAGGAGCAACTATTTACTTACAAGCATTAGCGCTTGGTGACTCAACGACAGTGAGGCACGACAGGACAAAGAGCACTCATGCAAGTACGATGATTAAAGCCACCTTGAAAGGAAAGGTCCTCAATACATGGCTGAAAGGCATACTTGTCACATCATGGCTGTGGGATGTGTCTTACCATCTGTCCTGAGGATCAGAGACGTGGGTGAGCTCTGAACTTTCCCCTTTGTGATGCTGTTCATCACGACACAAGTGTAGTTGCCCACATCGGAGGGCTCCACCTTGGCAATGTAAAGGTTTCCCGTCTGCTGGGAGACGAAACGCCGATTGTCTTGTTGAACAAAGTACGGGTACTCGTTGAAGACCCAGGCATAAGTAAGGTCTGGAGGACAAACAGGGACACAAATGAGATGATTATGGATAGAATGCAATGTGATATTAGATGTGATTATAAAAAAGGTGACAAGATTATACTTGAATCTACACCAGAACTTTAAAGAACTGCACAGTTGGTGATTGAGATGAATGTTTACCTCCTGAGGAAGTGGGCGTTCCACAAAGAAGCACCACTCCTTGTCCCTCGCGGACTGACACTGCGCTTCTGGTGTGGACTTTGAAATGATCTAAGTCTGAGGGGAGACAAAAAATGAAAAGAAAGATCACTGCAGGATTTCACATAGCGGAGTGGAAACAGAGTTGAGCAAAAGCTTTCAGCCACACACTGGCACAAGCCCATAAGGAAATTGTCATGAGAATTGAACTTCGGTGAATGCCTGAGAGAGAGAGGGAGAGGCACAGAGCGACAGGCAGAAAAGGGCTTGCTCATAGGGGGGTTTTGTAAAGCACAGAAAATACAGTGCAGAAATTTTAGCTCAGGACCTGAATGCGATATTAGATATACTTTTTTGTATGACATGAGAACTAGACTAGAATGGGTTACAACTCCGGTTGTGTACATGTCTATGAGAGCTGAGCATTGCTTTTCGGTACAGGCTGCAACCCCTAAACCAGGCCATAACACAAGAGAAAAAGAAAATATGGAAATTATCTAAGATTAATACTTCAAGACCAAGGTAGCTTTCTAACTAAAGCTATAGTGTACTGTGGTAAAGTATAGCTAGAATGTGTTAGTAAAAAGTAACAATTTCTTATTATTATTCTATAAGGTCATATAAAAAACACGTATGTTTTTCAGTGCATGTTAATAGTGAAAGGATCAGGATCACAAAAAGACCACAGACATTTTCCTACTTGACCCTGGTGGTATTTAGCCATGCAGATATATCTCCCAGTTACTGTGTATAATCGACAATCTTCGCTTCAATCAGTTTCAAAGTTTTCAGTTGGACTATATTTAGTTGAAGGCGAAAATAGGTAAAACTTCTATCAGAGAGGCGTTTAGATTATACAGTGTAACCAAGACATTAATTCTCCAAACACTCATCGTGGTTGTTGTTTTTTTAATATATATACAGTATTTATCTTAAAAGCTTGTCAAATACATCCAAAAATATCTGCATGACCGGATCCCGCCAAGAGAAGGTGTGAAATGTACTTTAGTTAAGATGTGCATGAATAGAAGAAATAGTAAGTATTCATTTCTTAATTTTCTCGAGAGTTTTGCTGGTTTCACCACCAAAGATGTGTGATCAGTTTGTGTATACAGTCTTATATTTGGGCAATGCAGTTTTAATAAAAAGCCATGTTTGCACTGTTTCTTTTCGTAATTTTCATTAGTCTTCTTGGTAGAAAAAAGAATATTATAATTCAGTCAGTGTACACTATTGTTTCAGCCCTTATTGAGGTATTCATCATGCACTACATTTAGGAATTTAGTTGACTACTTTACCTCAGAGAATATCCAATAAAACACCAGACTTTTTACAGAGCTAAGCAAGTAAAAGTAAAGTAGTCATTCTTTTGTTTGCATGTACGATCATGAGTAAAGAACAGTCGTCACACTCAAACTGCCCCCATTTATTGTTGCAGCACTCATAAATATTGCAAATATCGGCCACCTAGTTCAGCGTGTGTCTGCATTATTTGCTAAGTGCAGTTACACTTCCATACCATTTCCTAATAAAAAAGTGACAAACACTGACTTCAACTTACAGGCAAACTGCAGACTGGCTCTCCTGCTGAGGATCGCTCCTACAGTGTTGAACGCCATACACTGGTACATTCCTACGTCCTGGTAGCGGTCCAGACTGCTTATAATGAGGTTGCCCCCAGACAGACGCCGCCGGCGATCCAGGCCCAGATTTATGAGAGTCCCATTCAATGACCATCTGTGAGGGCAAAGACACCATCAGTCCCTGGCAAAGCACACTGTCCATTTCTTTCTACCGACCAAGGTGGTCTGACAGGAGGTGAGCGAAGAACACAACTCACTTGAAGCAAGAATAATACAGTGTACATTTGTGCTGGTGTCGAAGAATTCGCAGGCTCGTGGGTTGAAGCAAGAACAGCATGAACTTTACGGTTGCGATGTTTGTATTGAATTATTTTCCTGCAGTGCTACAACTTCCCTAACAAAGTTTTGAACAGAACTATTTTTCTAAAGTCAGAAAGTCAGAGTAAGTGAATAAATGTGTGTAGATCTGTCAAAAGTAAATACACGGATAAGCTTTTGAATGTACTCTGTTCTCTTTTTATTCAGTCCTAAATTGTTGTCGACTCACATTTTTTATAAAATGCAAGGTTTTGATGATTTCATGCTTCTACCTTTCTTATTCTGTAAATGTTCCATGAATTTTGCATATTGCTTTGTTCCTGTAATCAAGTTATTCTGTAATCCATATAGCTATAACATGCTCTTGGGATATTGGTTGCGTGTTTATATAACCCTTAAAATGCACATTTCTTATTTATATTGTATATTTCTGCTTCTTATCTATTTTTCTTTATTTTGCTCGACTACTATTTGCTGCTGCAGCTATCCCATTTTCCCCGCAGGGATCATTAAAGTTTAATCTTAGAGTATCACACACAAAGCTGTCTTTGGCTATTTAAAGAAAGCAGAAGATAAAGGTTTTAGAAGCCATCCTAGATATTATCATCAGTCTTAACCATAATCACCCCTTCTCTGTCACATTATATTTACATAATGTCACATTATTCCACCTTTGACTTCTCATTAGGACAAAACATTAGGACTTGGCAAGAGGTAACAGGGGGCTCATGTGACAAAGGATGCCTCTCATGCTCCCTTTCACCTTCCATCACATCCTTCATTTAAAAAAAATACTTTGCACAGCAGGTTAAGATTGTGTTATCAAATAAACCAATCACCTAAAAGAACTCTTAAAAACATTAAATCAATTCATTGATTTAAACAAGCCCCATTATTCAGGAAGAAAACACTTTCATCCACCACAACACTCATCTCTTTGTGAATGCTCTTCAAAAATGGAGTATTGATGGGTTCAAGGACATAGCACTTTTCAAGAATCTTCCATCATTTCTCCCTAAGCATACAAAATAACAATTTCTTTCCTTCAGCCACCTTCTGCTATTCTACTTCACTTAAGTGGAAATGAAAGCTGTGGAGGGCAGAATGGCCAACTATCCAAAAGCTTTCAAGTCTAACCTCCAAAATAATTTCTTAAAGAATATCTAAACTATCGAATGTAGATGAGTGCTTGCTGCCATACTCCAGACACTTAGACTTGACAGCTGTTTTTATCTATGCTTTGGGGTTAACCTTATTTCTTAAGGCTATACAGTATGAGAGACTTGTCTGTACGATGAATACCTAAAGGGTTGGCTCGGCTGGTGATACATGCATGTATGCGTTTTGATGTCGAGTGCATTCAGCTCTTTAACAAGAGTCACCACTTCCTCCTCTTTTTGACCTGTTTTGAAGTGCAATGGGCAAGTGATTGAATAGCAGCTCCAAAACCAAATTACTCTGCCTTAGACTCTTTTTATGAGCACATGTTGTCCAACAATCTGAACCTATAGAAACTCAGGTATTCTGGATCATCCTGCCGCTCAGAGCCTCAGGCTTCAAATTTCAGGTCAAGTTAAGGTTAGGCAAATAAAATGCATCTTTTTTATGATCCCACGGGGAGAAGATGATTTTCCATAAGATGTGGTTTTCTTCCATGAGTTTTTATGCCGCTACAGTGTGCATACTATGAAAGTCTCATCTCTTTGTGAGAGACAGGGCTGGCAGAGGAAAGGAGAAGGTAGAAATAGGGAGGAGGGGGGAGGGAGCAGTGTGAGCCTATTTACACTTCAAGAGAGGAGCCAGCGAGGTGTTGAGGACTTGCAGTGCCCAGCACAGCCCGCTCGACAAGACAGCACGTTAAACATGCTCATCTCACCTTTAATCAGTACATGGAAATACCCGGTCTTAGGCGGTGAATGTAAAAAGCCGTAAATAATGAGGGTACATACTTCACGCCACTATCTTCCAGCTCGTCTGTGCTGGCTGTGCCGCAGTAAGTCCGCTGTTGAACGCCTAAGACACTTGTAATCAATGCCTGCTAGAGCCAACATGGTGTCTAGCAACCTGCATTGGTCTCACAGTGTTTTTATGAGAGGGGATTTAGAGATGCATTAAGATGCTACACGTGTGTGGCTGAAGATAATATCTGGCGAGGCAACAGGCAGATTGGCGGCGCGTTAGTCAATATGAGTCAAGCCATAATGACGCCACTGCTTAGAGTGTCTGTGTGCATTCAGTCTAATTTGGAGAAAATTAAAAGGAGAGAAAGCTTCTGCCTATTCCATGTGGAAAATCTTAAATTTGGCAGATAATAGAACAGTTTGATCAGTCTGTAAATTCAGGAAAAAGACATCTCTTTACTGTAATGCAGACTTTAAAACCAAGAAAGGACCACTCTTGTGCTATACTCGCTTACACATCCTAAAGTTATGTTTCCTTCACAGTACTTTACATTAAACATGGTCCTCTTAAGACACTGAATGCTTTTACTAATGATAGTGTAGTGATGAATAGCGAGAAAGAGGAGCAAGTGCTGCTGATTCTGTGCTGGAGTCCCTCTAAGTTTGAACAAAGAGAAGCAATAAATGGTGATGTTTACTACCCACTGAAATACAACGTTTTTGTAGGGAAAATTGTGTAATCCAGTGTTCAAACAGATTTTAGGATTATTGGTTATAGGATTCACTTGGTTTAAACGTTAAAGTAAACATACACTTTCATTTGAATGTGTTCCTACCTGTACTGAGGAGGTGGCGTTCCCTTTGCGTCACACGTCAGAGTAGCTTCTTCTTCTATGGAGTCGATAGGAATGAACAAGTCACCGGGCTCCATCCTCCATCTTGGACCATGGTATGATCCACTGTCCAGACAATCTGTCAGAGAAACAGCAATGGTCTGAGCATAACAATAAAAAAAAAAGGTGCCATTTTAATAAAGTTCGGCCACCATAATTCCCCGTTCTTCTGGAGGAAATAGGATATTCAGGTCAGATAGGGGGGCTCTCTCAAAATGGGAGGTTAGGCATTACTGAAAATATGAAGTGTCTAAACACTGTACGTTTCATATCATCTTGAGTTGTCGCAAAGTGCAGATTCATCAGAAAAAAACTAATTGCATTACAAATCATCCATTGTTAAATTGCTATACATTACATGTAAATAGTCAAATCTTCAATACGTTTTAATCTTTTCCTTTGCTTTGTGGTTTGTGTAAGTTAAATCAAGGAAAACATACAAGACAAAGAAGCAACAGTTTCAGGTTAAAATCACCGGGCAGTAAAGAAAAAGATTGAGAGTATTGTTTCTCTGCTGTGAATGGAAGTCAATACTGAGGAGTGGCCCTTTAAACCCGGGCCATCCTATCATCTCTGACACTGACATGATTTTCACCTCTTCAGCTATCATTCCGCAACTGTAAATGTCCAAACGTGAAAGAATCATTGCTCATATAAAAAGGTGGTTTACCTGCCAGACAGTCGATGATTGATAGCAGTAGAAGCTGTTTCCATGGCAACGTCATATTTGGCAGCCAAGGGCAAATGAGACTTTCATCCAATAAGCTTTGAAATGGCACTCGTGTTCTTTGAGAGAAAGGGGAGCTTGACCTGTTGGAACAAGGACTTTGTTGTAAAACACAAAACTCGGGCGAACCCCAATATTTTCATCCCACTTTCAACATTATGTCTTGTAATCATCCATCAGTAGAAGTCAGGGGAAGGTGTACATTTTAGAAGTGGAAATATAGCTATGATAAAATTGGATGTGGGGTTTGGTGCAGGATGTGTCTCAATACGTCCATTCTCACATTTCTGATCAGTGAAGATCCAGCTAGTGTCACGTCTTGCAGGGCTTTGGCCAACTTGCACTCATAGATGTCTGAGGTTGATACCAGAGGCATATGGGAAGAAACCCATGCCAATCTATTAGGGGGGCGACCAACGCCTAAGCTCATCCTTCACTTGGACGGATACACTCTGGCTGCCTGAGGAGACTTGGACCTGGGAATTGGGTGCCATCCAATCAATTAGATTCACCTACAACAGCATGTGTCTCCCCACATGCTGCGGTGAATCAAGACAGCCTGATGAGGAAGCCGTTCCATCCAGGTCTATAATCAAGGGCAAGTGTCTGTCTGCTTGTAACATGTGCTGCAAATTGCGATGCACCAACTTCGTGCAGGAGACTGAGCGAGTAATGATGCAATTATGAAATGTCAAGCATATCCACAACAGAGAACCAGCTATAACACAGCAGTTAAGTGAGCAGTTACTCGCACACACTCCCATGTGCAGAGTATATGCAGGTCGATGTACAATAGTGTGTACCCGCATAAAAGCATACACATGAATAAGACGGTCTGCACACACACAATTCTTCAAGAGGTGTTCAAGATATATTAAGGGCAGAGAGGGATAATAACACCAATCTGCTAAATGTCACACAGCCTACATACACCTACACACCAAACTCACTTTCACACCGCGTGAACAACGAGTATAACACCCTGCCTCCACACACACACACACACACACACTCGCTTCCCATTTAGAAGACATAAGCCGTGATGTGCGACTCATTTGTGGCCTAATCCTGGGGCGAGCCTGGTTCAGAGCGCTACTTATTGAGGTTCTAATTGTTTGTCAGCTGCCTGGATGTCAAATCAGACACGTGGGGTCTCAACCGGAATTTTTCCTCCCTACCTTTCATGTTTGCTCCGTCCTTTCTTCTTCCACCCAAAGTCTGCTAAATTGGATTGGTACGCTTCCTCTCAAGACGAGTCCTGCATGCCAAACCTCAGTGATAGGCCCACAGTGTGCAAACTGCTGGCACCTCAGGACTGAGGATTGGTGTGTGGAAGAAGGTACAGTGGGTATTACGCTACTGTCGACTTTGCAGGTTTTGGTTTGCATTTGTAAAGGGGTTTTGTCAGGAATGCCACCGTGTAACAGCTGATGCAGTAAGTTCTTTTGTTTTATTTAAGATCTAATAAATCATTCACAAACGCAAAAACATGGAGCTCTGTCAGTGATATGATACAGAGCAGATCACTCTGTGATTTGCGTGAACATACTGTATAAGATTGTTTACACACATGCACACGCAAAATACACAAGCATGTATAGCCGCCACACACAAAACACACACACACACTCACAGCTTGCACTCATGGATAATGGTGCTAACGATGACACCGATAGGAGGAGGTGAGAAAGCTTTTCAGGGTGAATCACTCTCAATCACGGAGGAATCCTTCCCGTACCGAGACACCACTGGGTTAAATAATGTATAATCACGATATCTACCACCTCCATCTCACTCCGCCTGCATCCAAGTAACACGCTGGTTGAACAAATAGCCCAGCTGGCAGAGTGGGAGTGTACTTACTTTGAAGGCCTTGGCTGCATTCATCACAGATATTCCAGCTGACATTGTGGCATACCAGTATGCAATTACCTGGTGAATGTTGCAGGGAAGAAATGGTGTGTGTGTGTGTGTGTGTGTGTGTGTGTGTGTGTGTGTGTGTGTGTGTGTGTACCTTTTACACTTACTGTATCTCAGGAGGCATGCAGCCAATCATTGCTGTGACACTTCAAAAGGCTTGCAGAGTGTAATTTCCCCCCCCTCTTGTACATTTGGAATAGGTTTCCTTTGTAACACTTGCACATGTATGGTGTTTTTTGTGCATACTGGCACCATATGCGTTAGTGCTGGCCCGTGGCAACACATCTAAGAGGGTGAGGTGAAGTGAAGCCAGGCTGCACCACACCAGGTAGGGAACCACAGGAGCAGTTAGAGGCTACAATGTGAGCAATGGAACAGCATCTACACAGCAGTTTGACAAAGAAAGGCAGGGCTGAGCCAGAAGAGAGCTCCTTATTTAAAAAAAAACATATCAACGCGCATGTGTCTCCAAAATCAGACTACCCTAGTGTGGAGGAATTGGCTGCAGTTGGGAGGGCACGTCACGTTACTCCATCCTAAACCATTATTATTATCAGAGGAATTGATGGGCCAATTCGGGACAGCGTGCAAGACAGGCCGACATGTGAGCCTGTTACAGTCAATTCATATTTAAGCATATAAATATCACAGTGTTAATAATTTAGCTTTTTGCATTTGGGCACGTTCACAATTTGCCAAGCGCGCTCATATATGTTTTTCTTTTTTTTTTTTTTTTTTTTTTTTTTTTTTTGTCTTACCTCTTATCTTGAAATATCTTGAGACCTGCAGGAACCGAATTCAGCCCTCGCGGAAAAGGCGACAGATTGATCCTCCATGGAAAACCTTTTTAGGGAAAAAATTCGGTCACAATCGCAAGGTCGTTCACACAGGTGTAAAAAAAAACAAAAACGAGCCGGTGGTCAGTCGGAGATAACGGGGTGCGCAGGAGGCATAGACACGCGCGTCTCATATCGCTGCTCTCCCCCCCCTCTCCTCCACTCCCCAACTAAAAAAAAAGAAGCCAAACATACACACACACACATACACACATATATACACACACATACACACACACACAACACCCACGTTGTTCGCCGTGTTGAATCACATTTGAAACATCCCCGCTTAAGAGGCTCGAGTCTCGCCTAGTATTTACGCTGCTCTCAAATCTGAGCTCCGGAGGGAATCTCGCAGAGATGATTTATTATGCGCATCAAGTCAGCTTCCCCCTTTGCGAAGAGGAAGGAGGAGGAGGAGGAGAAGAAGAAGAAGTGGGCTGCACGGCGAGGCGAGGAGGCGACGGAGCAGCCTGAACCAGCAGCGCTGGGATGGGGAAGGTGCGGGGAGGGAGGGAGACGCACCTGGCGGGGAACTGCGCCCCCCTGCGTCAGACCCGCAGTATTGCAACCAAACTGTGAGCCTCCGTGATTCCTCAGCTGTAAGGGGAGTACGGGCTCATTTGTATGTATTTTCTTTAAATGGCTGGTTTCCGAGGTTTAGACAACACAAGTATGCAAAAAATAAATAAAAAATGCACATTTCTAAAGATTACATTTGGTCAGGTCCTCTTGGCTCATGTGCAACATATAATGAGCCTAAAGGGAAGGTGCACAGTGGAAGACTATGCGTCTATAAGGCCAACATCATTTATTTGACTTCTAGTCCAAATCATGCAGTGTTTACTAATGACATTACCTAAAACTAAAACTGAATCACAGTGATATTGTGTCAAAGCTGCAATAAACAATATCTGACCACAAATGGGCTATTCTCCAAACCAAACTCACAGCAGTAAAGGTGAAAACTTCAGCTATTTCAGGCATCCGGGGCTCCTGAAGTAAAGTCCCATTTATTCAGCAGTTGGAGAGTTTCCATGGATTATGTGAGTTGAATTATCGACAGGACTCTGTCAGAAAAAGGAATCACTCTCTGGACATTATTTTAAAGATGCAGACAAGCTGAGTTTTGAGTGTGAAACACTTAATAAATGATACCTAAGAATGATTTTTTTTGTCTGATTTAGTGATCATGTTCAATGTTAAAGAGACAACTTTGAGAACTGAAACCACATGGCTATACATTTAAAGTGGTATAGAGACCACTTCCACAACCAGCTCCTTAAAGTTTAATTACAAAAGTTAGGATAATCTCGATTTTTCACAGAGCGTCTCTTTCATCAGTCTTTCTGAAAACCCCAATCATTGCTGGGATTTTCTCTTCTCGTTTGGTATCAGCTGTTGGATAGTAACATTCAATTATCTAAAATGTACAAATAAATACAGCTGTTGTGCCGCTTTGACAGCTGGCAACCATTAGGACAAATTTGTGAATGCTAAAAAAAACAAATTATACTTCACGTTTTATGGTACTATGTTATTCAACTGACAATACAGAAAGGAACATGTTTAAGCTTTTCAGAAAGACATGTAAGAGAACTGTCTATGAGAAACTACCTGTCCTAGATGAGACAGCGTATGTAGGAAAAGCATCTACACTTGGCAGCTTTTCTGACCACTAGAGGGCCAACAGTTTCCAAAACTAACTTCATAAAAAAAATGGGCCTTGGAGAATTTCTCACCACTAACTTGTTTTCTTCAGCATGCTGTTTATAGACAGGCAGCATATAAAATCAGCTTGTGTGAGCGTATGAGCGAGGAGTGGCTGCCAGTTATAATATGTGGGGTCAGTGAGAGCCATCGGGACTGAAGCACACATGTACCAGGCAACCAGTATAATGAGCTGCAAGTGGCTGAATCCATGGAGCTGCAGAGTGGGTTGTTAAAATTACTCAAAACTGTGTGAGCGTGGCTTCTCCTTTGTGAGCAAGCGAGGCAAGCTTGTGGGCTTGAGTGACACCGCTCAAACTAGTTTTGTGATTGGAGGAGACTGAAGTGTTGTGGGTACAACTGAACCTGTTTTCCACTGTGCCACACAAACAAAAAAACAGACCTGGTTGTTACGGAAATGTAATGGTGCAGGTACCTACGGTTAAAACACACAAATGCAAATGGATGGTATTCATGTTGACATTTCTCCCTTTCTAATTGGCCTTTTTCACAGAAATTTTGACGTGTCACAACACGGATGCAAAAAATAGAATGAATGGCGACTGAATTCAATTTAGCTGCTTCAGTTTCAGGATGTTGGTATTGAATGGAACAGAGCCATCGTTAATGTTATTAGAAACAGCTGTGCTTTTCATGCTATGACAAGTCAGTCTGCTTTGAAAAAAACCTGTTTATGCCACTACCTGACTATTTTATTTTGCAAAAGGAGTGTGATGTTCCGCCTGAGATTTGTCGTTATGCATCACCGAGCCACAATATTCCAAACATTCTGCATTTTGGCAGAAATTCGTAATATTAACTTCAGTATCTACTTTATATTATTTGCCTAACATGTGATTTTTTTTCTCTTTATTGTAATGCTGAAACTGCAACTTCAGTCTGCTCTGTCTATTCTTCAGATATTACATGTCTTTTGATCGTGGAAGAGGGTTTCTACGTCTATTGTTCTTCCTCAGGTTTCTCCTTTTTTCCTGCTCATTCAAGCTTTTTCCCCTGCTCTTATCTGATTGGAGTTTCTAGGGATAAGTAAAGGGTGCTGTATTTCGTACGGATTGCTAAGAGACAAATTTGTGATTCTGGGGCTCTGCAAAGAAAAATTGACTTCACTGGACTTGACAAAAACTTAAAACTGCATTCGCCAACTGAAAGAAATTGGGTTGCTACCGAGTTGCGAAAAGCTGACGTTTCACTGTGTTTGATAAGCATCCGCTGACAGCTTTGGTTCATAGTGAAAGGGTGTATTTCCCATGACAAGACCAGAAAAAAACAGCTTTCTCTTCAGGCTCACTTCCTCCCTCTCTCAATCACACTTTCTCAACTGGCTTTCATTACTCTTTGTGTCACCCTTTCTTTCTTACTGTCCGTCTCTTTCTCTCAGTCACAAACACTGTATCCCTCTTCTTTACTACCCCAGTTATGTTTTCCTTGTGAACATCAAAGTGTGGTCAATATGTGTAGTGAGCCTCAGTGAAGCCTAACTGTACTACTGTAGGTCCTGCAGTCTACTAGGAGCCCCATCAAACCTACATTGATCATCCTCATTTTAGACCCAGGTTCCTTCAACATGGCCAGGGCATCGTTAATAATGCTCCATACAGCAGCCATTTGACATTTCCTTTAATTATGCCTGTAATTTATTCATGCACTTGATCCTAGGAGCTTGTTGTGAAAAGCTTCCTCCAGGAATATTTTATCCTGCTCCTCTCGGGGCCCACGGATTAACCATCTTAATAGCAACCCCCCGAAGGTATTACTGCCTTGTGTGTGTGTGTGTGTGTGTGTGTGTGTGTGTGTGTGTGTGTGTGTGTGTGTGTGTGTGTGTGTGTGTGTGTGTGTGTGTGTGTGTGTGTGTGTGTGTGTGTGTGTGTGATTGCAATGAGCATTCTGCCTTAAATGCCTGTGTTAAGCTGCAAAAAGTCATTAGGTCTTATTTCTGAACCATTCAGAGGTCTCAATGTAAATTCTCCTGTATTACTCGCGTGTCTAATTTTGGGAGAGCACAAAGAAAAATGCGAATGGTTGCAAGATCTGTGCTTATCACACAATGCAGCGACCCCCATGTTTAACCCAGTTTTGCAGAGGAAAAACATCACGGCTTAATTTGCTCACTCTGCAGGTCGGTTAACAGACAGCGAAACACAGCAATTTCCAACCAAGTGGCAGAAGAAATCTGAAATGCGCACACTTCAAATGGGATTTAAGATGTTAATTATGATGTTTCTTCATCACAGAACATTGCTCAACTCCTGACTGCACACCTGACAGAAATTCCTCAGGCTTTGTGGGGAAATTTGCGTGCATTCGAAGAAGTCTGAAGTGGAGGCTCATATATGAAAAAGACACACAGACACACACGCACACACAGGTAGAAATGGAAGGCAATTTGTGAATTTTTCAGGACTGTTGGAAAGACGACATAGCCTACTTTATTATTTCATGAAAAATGTAACAGCTATTGCTTCACATATGTTAGCTTACATCTTTTTCTCTTTTGTTGTGATATTTATTCACAAAATCGTTACTCCTCTTCCCATTTTCATTCCAATTTCCTCTATTCCATAATTCATCTGAGAAACATCTCTCACCCTTGTCAATCTAAAACGATTTGTATGTTGTCTCCAATTCACTTTAATATATCAAACACTCAATGGATGTCCTGTCCTTCTCTTTCTTATATTGACTCAGTAAATTTCCCTTGTTGATTTCATTTTTTTAACGTTTCTGGTGTGGTTCATTTGCCAGGCTGTTTTCCAAAGGCTTGCATAGAAGACTAAAGGGCAAGAATACCTTTTATTGCATACTGCAATTCCATGGCTGTGGAGGTCTATTACCGGAGGATCAAGAATTTACTCTCTCCTGCTGCTGATAGTGAGACTCTGCTCGGGGCTAATGATGGGAAATAACCACTTTGAGATAAATCCTCCTGTGGGTCAATAAAGGAAAATTTGCTTGGCTACAGAAGAGACCTGCAATAAGAAACCAGTGAATTCAGCAGGGAGATGCACCATCTATCTATCTATCTATCTATCTATCTATCTATCTATCTATCTATCTATCTATCTATCTATCTATCTATCTATCTATCTATCTATCTATCTATCTATCTATCTATCTATCTATCTATCTATCTATCTATCTATCTGTCTGTCTGTCTGTCTGTCTGTCTGTCTGTCTGTCTGTCTGTCTGTCTGTCTGTCTGTCTGTCTGTCTGTCTGTCTATCTGTCTATGAATCATCATAGGTAAACATTTAAAATCCTATAAGGTTGATGAGTCGACGAGTTGAATTTACAGTAAAGGTGCTGCATTTCGCTTTAAATGTAATCACAGTAATTGTTACATGCAGCTTTTCTCAATCACTTAAGATGTTGTTTTGTATGTTCTCTAAACTATTAGTGCAATAACCACAACTGTGTCATGGGACATCACAACTCTATTGTCTATTGTATGTTGGCAAAAGGTAGTAACTCACCCAAAACATTTCATTCATGCTTCTGCTCATGTTTTTGCAAACTTGCAGTCAATTTTGAACATGTTTTTTTTCCAGTTTCTTTTTGACAGGACTGCTCATTGTACTATAGAAGAATGTCAGTTTTGTCGAGCTGAATGCTATTGTGCATCGCAAAGAGCTGTTTAGATTCTCATTTTATACAGTAGGTCACAGACAGTGAACAGTAAATGTTCCAAAAAAAACACCTGATGAATACCTGAGGTAGTTCAGTATTAAATAACAAATTGTACCTCCTACCTAAAGAGGTTGGTTCATGGCACAAAGGATGGACAGTTTTCATACAGCTGAAGGTTTCATGCAACAACAGATGGTGGTGTGAGCGAAAGACTGATGAAACGCCGACTCTATCCATTATCAGCTTTATCTTACTCTAACAAACTAATCCAGGGTAATGCCTGGGGGAGTGAACACTATCCTTAACAACAGGAAGCAATATGATTTATTGGAAATGTGGTCAGAACCTAAACTGGATCATAATTTCCCAGCACTTACAACACCTCTGCTGTGTAACAGAGGCTATAATTATCTCGAGCACAGTTTCATTAATGATATCAAGTAATTTACTGCAAGAATGACTTATTTTGATTGCTGTAAAAATGCCAAACAATGATGAATTGATTGAAATGGCAGACATGCTGTACAGCTGCAGCACTAAATGAATCCATGCACATGCAATGGGCAAATAAATGAAAAACAGACAGATTTGGTGAAACTCTTGATGGTCAGTTGTACTGTCAGAGGTGTTGATTCAACTCGATGGCCATTCAGAGGCTGTGGTCTGTAGTGTTATAAAGCAAATGTCCTGTTAAGTGTTTTTTAGTCGGCGTTAGTGAGGGTCTACTTGTGACCACTGCCTCTCTTTGCTAGAGCAGTTTTCCTGTGCGTGGATTATGTTTATTGAGAAGTCCCCTTTGAATGATATAATTTCACACAGTTTGTGATGCAGAGATGACTGTTAAACAAAAAGGCAGCTTCACACAAGTGAGTCATTGAGAAGTTGAATATCAACCAGCAGATCTGAAAATCACAGTTGTTGCAGCCAGCATGAGGCAGCTGAAAAGGGCACAAAGAGGCCAAACAGTCTCTTACTCTTACTCTTAGCAGCTGTACATCACCCTCACAGTAATTTGGGCTTTAGTGTCTTACTCAAGGGCTCTTAAGCAGTGTTTGTAGTCTGTAACGGCAGCCATCTCGCAGTTGATAGTGTGCAAAATTTGATGTCCTACGCTTCTTCCCCCAGTGCCAGGAATCAACCCAACAGAGTCTCTTACAGTAGTTTGTTGATAGTCAGTATCTCTACTTCTGGGCAAACCTTGAAGTTTGAAGATTAAATTGCACTGACGTCGTCATCTCCCGTTGCCTTCACTGCCCTGATAAAATGTCCCTCAATCTTGAACTTGCAGTGCAGACAGAATTAGACTCACTGCCTGTGGCCTTGCACTGCTGAGCAGAAAACATTGTGAACGGAGCAGGAGGCAGCAGGCAGCAGGCATTACTGCCCACGTCCTCGTGTCAATCTGAACAGACATTGTCAGCGCAGCTCATTTGGGTTATAAATTCTGCCAATGGCAACACATAAGCGAATCAAATATGCTTTAATGCTTTCGTTTCAGTCAGGACAGGCGGAGGGGAGGTGTTAAGTGTGGTAAAGGGTGGGAAGAGGGGATTGTTGAATGGAACATGTGTTATGAATTCTTAGACAGGAAGTCTGTCCTGCTCTCATATTCAGGGGTTTGACAGAATGAAGGAGACGTACACATGTATATCATGCTTTTAGATAACTGAAACAGTTTGTGGACCGACAAGCCTCATGTACAGCGTGTTTATTCTCACCGAGACATCCCCAATGTTAAGGTTGTGCGGCTGCTCCATTTATTTAAGCAGCTATAACTGTTTGAACTGTAAAACTGTTGTGGGGGATGATACAAAAGTACTCTCAGCTGAATATTCATTACCTATAAATATTTTAGTTCTCATTTCACCAGCTTTCCATTGACTCCTCTTGTGTGTGTGTGTGTGTGTGTGTGTGTGTGTGTGTGTGTGTGTGTGTGTGTGTGTGTGTGTGTGTGTGTGTGTGTGTGTGTGTGTGTGTGTGTGTGTGCATACAGTAGATGTGAGTATGTTGTTTGCAGGGTTCAATTTTGCTGTCCAATATTAGGTTGTCTGACATCTGCAATCAATAAAGCTATTGAACCTACAAGGTCAGCCTACCTCTCATGAGATTGGCAATTTTTTTCCTCATATGAAGCTGCATGAACAATCACACATGGTCTTCGGCTGGCTGCGGGATCACATTTTCTTCTCTCTCTGGAGAACGGTTATGGGAAGGAAAGACAGATACATTTGTTTACATTTATTTAGCTTACTCAAAAGGAAGTAAAAAACATATGCATTACCATTTTTATACAACGGCTCATTTTGTGAAAGCACTACACACAATTAAAACAACCATACACACAAGTAGCTGAACAGCTCAGATCTTTTTCAAAGTGAAACTCTTCATTCAGAAATATACAATAATTTATAAAAACTTTCTGTATGCAGACATCTTTTTAATTCAATTCAATTCAGTTTATTTTGTATAGCCCAGAATCACAAATTACAAATTTGCCTCAGAGGGCTTTACAATCTGTACACATGCGTATTGTGTCTATACAGTTCAGATTTGTAGAAGAAAACAGATTAACACCTTACTAAGAGACTTTGCTACTCTAATTTAACACAGGGCTCCAGTAACCATAGTGATGACATGATTGACAAAAAATATAATCTTTTATTGACAGAAAAAAGTGTTCTGAAAATTCTCCAGCTTATCCCAACTTGCTTAACTCAACAATTGCCACCTGGCTCCATAGTGTACCTCTTTAAATGAAATGTTTGCCTCCTTCATGAGAAAAGGAGGCAGTAGGGAGTTGTGTTTACTTTCATTTTGAGAGCATTAGAGACTTATACGTAAGTGAACCCTGCAGTAAAATGGAACAAACAATAGGGATGTCACACAAATGGGTTCTTTCCCATACTTTTCCTCTCCAGAGAGGCCTCCTGCACAAAAAGCACACCTCATGGATATGCAGCTAGAATGCATCCGTGCTGCTTGGCATTTGTTCTCAAGTGTTCAATGAAAAGATCTATCCTGTGATTGGGATTTAGATGTGTATAGGTCCAAGGTTCACACCACAGTATGGATTTTCCTCCTGTAGGATAGTCTCTTCCTAATGAATGTTTTCATTCTCTACTTGTCAATGACACAACGATCCGCTGCACTTAGCATACATTAAAAGCTACAGGCATAATTAGCTTGTGTTTAAAAACGAAAATGATCGAGCTGATTTTTAAAGGTGTGCATTAGTTGCAATTAGACAGCAACATCAACACACAACATGCAGTAGACAAAATGTTCCCATCAGCACACTCAAGGAAGTGCAAAAACATAATCAACCTCAAACAGCTGGTAAAGAGTGACGACTCGGCAGTTCTCAAGTGTAAACTTGCACATTTTATGGTGACGCAGTGATGCAGAAATAGCGTGAAATGGCATAGTTTTCTCATTATGGCCACCATGAACAGCCCTAAATCTGCTTGGATCTTATTTTCCTGGATGATCATTAGTTGGTTAAGAGGGAACACATCTGTCTCCTGATGCCTTTGCCTAGCTTAGCATTTAGGATGTCAAACACATGAATTATTCAAACATCTTAATTAACATTAAGGATCCCTTAATGGTCAACATGCTGACTTATGACTGTACATGAAACAGAAAATCTATATTACAAGTGCATGAAGATAAAACTTTGTTGGTGTAATGTAAGGAAACGAATGGTGTTGTCTTGTTATTGTCATCTATCTCCTTATACTGCACTTTATTCATTACAAATAGAATGTACAACTGGAAGCTAAACTAAAAAGATGTGATTTCCCATGTTCATTGAGATTCATTACATACAAAGTATTTTGAATGTACTTGTTAAAATCCAAGTTCCCTAAATTAGTATTTTAACTTTTATGTAAATCCTTTCTCATGTCTTCACAAATAATGAATAATTTATCCCTCACAGCTATTATTGTATAAAGATTTGCACAAGGCCTAGACTCTGCAAGAATCTGGACAAAGCCAGAATAATTTGGTTTTTTTTCTATGAACTGATACTGTACCTTTTCAAAAACTGTGATTCTGAACAGCTCAGCAGAAAAGACTGCACATAATCCTCAAACATTAAGTCACCCTGTTTTATTTGCTTGACAGCTAAATATATATATATTTTTGCCTGCATTACATAAAGCGAGGCATGTGTGTATGCAAATACACATTCGTCACACTCATGTTTGCTCTATCCCTCTGTCTCATGCACACACACTCACTCACACACACACACACACACACACACACACACACACACACACACACACACACACACACACACACACACACACACACACACACACACACGCACTCACACACACACATACAGTATATATCCAAAGCAGAGCCCAAAACAACACTATAAAGCATAAATGCAGCCATTAGTCATATATTCCCAATGTGCACATGTATTATAGTTATTTAACATTTCATCTACATTTTTTCCCTTGGGCACCAACAGCCTCGCAAGCTGCCTTTAATACTGTCTGAACACTGAGCAATGATATTACACACATTCTCACACACACCCCTGGGTCTTGAATCAATAAATAATGGCAGCTGGCTGTGATTGCACTTATCAGTCAACATTTATTCCCAGTTCAGGTCAATTTAGGATCCATTGCAATGCTGTCCTCTTGTTGGGCAGCAAATATGAGAGAATCCATTGCCAGTACAACTGAAATTTAGCATGAAGCTTTTGATGTTCGCGGCGTAGTCCACACAATACGGTCATAAAAAATTGTGCGAGGCAGGCACATGTTGAAAATTGTACTGGAAGGAATACACGCAAAAAAAGATCCCTGACATCTTCAGGTCAACGTGTCCACATGCTAGTCCTCAATACAAAGGAGCTCAAGATTTGATGATTTCTTCAGTGAGCTGTAGTTCAGCCTTGTGCTATAGTTAATCCTTGAGGCGCTTCTGATCACCATTTGAATGATAGCCTTGCAGTAGCAAAAGGACTATCAGTAAAAAGCAGATGGCAGTATAGATTCCCATTGATATTTAGTTACGTATATGGCTGAATGATCCTTTATATGTGTGCATCCTATGATTCCACTTTCATCTGAATCATAGGCGACCTTTTTACGAAGTACATTTAGTTTACATTTCAGCCAGCTATCTGTCATCTAACATAATTTATCAACATAATTTGATATAAGGTGTCTGAATCTGCCATTTATAATAGAAAGCCATCATCAAAAGGATTTTCAAATACATATACGACCTCTTTTTCTTTTAAAGTACTGACCTTGAATGCCTCTCAAACCCTTAAAACTTTTAAAAAAGTAAAAAAGTATTATCTTCTGTGTTTTTTGTCCACTTTCCACTTTCTCCTCTTTGCATTCAGCTTCATTCACCTTCCTCAACAATTATCTGAAGGGCAGCGCCTCAGTTTGGATTTTCAATTAAGAACCATGATGCTTTTGAGGTCAGGCCGAAACACAGCACAGAAAGAAATGCTGTTAATTGAAGGTCACTGAGGATGACACAAGGTTGATAAGATGATAAGTACTTAGTGGTTCTTACAGCACTAAGCCGCCAGGAATTCCCCTGTCCTAGATTAAACCTGAAAGACTAAGGTGAAGACTTATTTTGGGTAATCTGCAAGGTCAGCAGATTTGGTGATTTAAAAAATTATTTTATTGCAAGTCAAATCACTACCTGGATGGCTGAAATATCTTAACAGAGAGCAGTATCGAAATCTTAGAGAAATGTACCCAGAAGCTCCCTCTAGTGTTTAACTCCAATAAATAAAATATAGACACAACAAAGCCAGCAGTAGAAACACCTGAATAATACTGAAAGATCCACACAGATCTTCCACATTCAACCATTAACAAATCACATGGAGAACAAGTTATGGTGGAGCTGGTAGACATTATGTTTCATACTCACTGTCCATGTACTGCATGAGGTTGACACTGTGATATAGATTCTCTATAGTGCACATATTATCTTATCAAAATTGATCATTTAATTTGGCTTTACGAGTCAATTTTCATTTCCCAGCTTCTCTAAAATCAGATAACGTCATCAAATGATGTTTGGATGTGAACAAATTTCCTAAAATTACATTTAAAGCCTGGTTAAATTGCTTTAAACTCTCTGAGTGTGCTTGTGTTGCTGGGTCCCCGGTGTGCAGAGCCATCAGAGATGTCACTAGGGGGCATTGTTATACCACAGGAGGGAAGACCTGCCACCAATAAAATATACATCCATTACTATGGCAACTAGATTTTTCAGCACCCTGTGGAATATATTTTGCACAATTTCCCTGTAGCTCAAAAACACAGGGCGGAGGTCAACGTGATCTACCATTGGGGCTGTATATATTGATGAAAAAATTAATTGCTATGTGGTGGTGTGAGACTCTTGAAACACTTGAATAATTGTTTTTTTTTTTGCTTGGACATTGTTTTTCAATATACCATAGAATTACTTGTTTAAAAAAATACAAACTCAAACGTGGAGAGGAATCTGTAGACCTCACTTATCAGCAGTGAAGAGAGAAAACACAACTTGAGGTCAAGATCACAGGTCAGTGCAGCACAATGGCCTTATAATGGGTGAAAATAAGTGATCTCAAAGCTGTGCTTCGATGTCTCTCTCTATGGAGGGTAATGTCAAGGTTCAGCACACAGTATTCACTGCTGGTTCGAGTGGTAATTGGAATGTAAGCTTTTTCTCAATAGCCTTACAATTAAGTTTGGACCTTGTGGGAACGGAGCATGGCGGGAGAGCTTGAGAGTGAAGAGCTTCATGGTCAATAAATGTCGATGCAAGTAAGTTTAGTGTTGAAGTGTATTTACAATCCATAAAAAGCTTAAAAGTCTCATCAAGCTTGAACTGAAAACATTTAAATGTTCTCTATATTCAGTGATTCTCTAAATGGGGTCCATAAATGATTTGTAGTATATAAATTAAAAAATTGTGCTGCACCATTAAAACGTGAATATCTACAGATAGGGACCATTTGCGCCAATAAAGCATGCATATTGTGTCCATTACTCTCAACCACGTTAGCTTTGGTCCAATAGCAACTCTGATATGATTGACAAACAGGGTAACAAGTTAATTATTCTGAAGTTAAAGCACTTATATAAATAAGAATAAATAAGTTGATTAATTGTCTAGTTTTATTAGGATGCCTGTCAGTTAGTTACTGTTTAAAAATGCTGTAAGTTAAGTCCAAATGCAATTTGAACAAAATCGCCCTCTGTTTATAGGTATATAAGTGGTGTTAACATTCAATAACAATGCCAATTTCCCCGCTGTGTACTAAAGGATTATCTCATCCTATCTTATCTTATATTAAAATGATTCAAATCTAAATGTGTGTCTCTTTATCACTATGAAACAAGTTTGAAGTATTTAGGTTGAAAGTTTCATAATACAAATAGTTCCAACAGCATAGAAGCATACAAATCGTAGTCAGCATATGCTTACTTGGTGTTATGATTAAAAAGGGGTCCTTAGAAAAGGATCTCTCCTGTAAGGGGTCCCCTAAGAGTTTGGGAACCCCTGCTCTATAGCATCAAACAACTATTTGAACAAAACCGAGCTACTCTTCCTCCCGGGGAAGGGTTGCCCGCACCGAGACCTGTCCATCACCATTGATGATGCCGTGGTGACGCCAACTCGGACTGTGAGGAATCTGGGTGTGACCCTGGACGACCAACTGTCGTTCTCAGCAAACATTGCATCGGTCACACGCTCCTGCAGATTCCTCCTCTACAACATCAGGAGGATTCGCCCCTTCCTCACTGAGGAGACAGCGCAGGTGCTCATCCAGGCTCTGGTCATCTCCCGCCTGGACTACTGCAACTCACTACTTGCTGGAGCCCCGGCGTCGGCCATCAGACCTCTGGAGCTTGTCCAGAAAGCTGCAGCACGTCTGGTGTTCAATCGCCCCAAGTTCTCTCACACAACTTCCCTTCTCCGTTCTCTACACTGGCTCCCTGTAAGAGCTTGCATCCAGTTTAAGACTCTGGTGCTAGCCTACAGGGCAGTGAAAGGAACAGCTCCTTCCTATCTCCAGGCCTTGGTCAAGCCCTACACCCCCGCCCGACCACTTCGCTCTGCTGCCTCGGGCGATTAGTTGCCCCGTCGCTCAGAGGTCCCTGCGGCCGATCCACCCGGTCACAGCTTTTTTCTGTCCTGGCCCCTCAGTGGTGGAATGAACTCCCCACTGACGTCAGGACAGCAGAGTCGCTGCCCATCTTTCGGCGCAGGCTGAAAACTCACCTCTTCAAGAAGTACTACCCGGAGCCTTCCTCGTAGCACTTATTGCACTCGTATTAGTTGTTGCACTTACTGTATTCGTATCAGTTCGCTGAACTTATTGAATTTGTATTTGTTTACTGCACTTATCCTATTCGTAGTAGTTTGTAGCACTTACTGTATTCGTATTAGTCTGTTGCAATTATTGTTTTCGTAGTAATCTGCCTCTGCACTATACTTTTGCTCTGGCTTATGCTTTGAGATGCTTGTTTAAGAAAGGAGATGCACTTATGAATTCTGGTGACTAGTAGTTCTCTTGAATACCTATGTTGAATACACTTCCTGTAAGTCGCTTTGGATAAAAGCGTCTGCTAAATGACTGTAATGTAATGTAATGTATTTGCTATAGTAGAGTAAGCTTGTGAGCGTCCACGGAACCCACCGGGTAGCTCATGGCCGGCGCTCTGCACTGCTCTCATACGGCGGTAACAACAGATAAAAGTGTACCCCCCGTCCTCCGGTTCCACCTCAGGTAAAAACTGTCTGCTCTATCAGCACTATTGCTGTTGTTTGCAATTGTTTGGATGCAATCTGCAACCTCACTTCGAGATGCCACTAACTCTTACACACTGCTCCTCTCTGATATCAAACCCTGTTTGTAGTATATTGAAGGGCCCTGCCACAAGAACATTTTTGAAAGCACTAACATTAGCCTTGATTGCCAAAGTATGCCTGGAAATTACAATTTCAAAAACATAGTCCAACTAAGAGGACTTGTCAACACAGGTCTATTTTTCCACAGGAGTTTACAGGAGACAGAGAGCGTCCTTCACTGTGTGATTCGATCTTCAGATTACACAGTGAGTATCAACAAAGATGTACTGCGCATAGAAAGAAATGCTTAGCCTGTGTGTTTTCAGTATCCATGACAAAATAAGGTAAATGTTTTGTGTCTGGTTAATAAAATGAAGCTGAATTTGAATGGGTGAAACTTGTATGATTGTCACTGAATTACTTATTTGAGGTCTTGAATTTGTCTAAAAACAGAACTGTGTACTTTTTACTGTGTACATGTTACTGTTATACAAAAGAAATCGATATACTGTAGGTATTATTCAGCATCATTAAAGTTAACTTGTGTAAGTTAGCTTAGAAATTCTTATTTTAATGCCTTGTGAGTGTCTTAACTTAACTTAACTTAACTATCTTAGTTCATTAAATGCCAGAGAGTTAGACCTGCAATACTGTAAATAATTATCTCCATTATTGATTGATCTGACAGTTATTTTCTTAATTAATCAATGAATGATGTATAAAATGTCAGAAAACAGTGGGGAAAAATAAATCACACCCAAGTTAATGTACAACCAGGCCAAGAGTTATTCAGTGTACTACCATAGAACATAAAAAAACCCAGTTAATATTAATATTCAGATTCTGAGACTGGTCTTAGCTTACATAGTTAACGCTGCTGTTGTTCTCAAATGGTCTGGATATGTACCATTACATATATATGGGATATTTTTTAAGGGAGTTTTACATTTATAGCTATGAGCATCTGAACATGTGTGCATAGGGGGTTATGTTGCTTGTTACTTGTGTAGGCAATATGCGTATGTCTGTGTTTATCTCCAACAATGCTCTCCCTCCACATTCCTGCACTTCACACTCCTTCAGACACGTGAACAAACACTTCGGACCACAGAATGTTTGAACTCTGGAACTGTTTTAAATACACAACACATTTTCCTTCTCGGTTGGTGTTGTTTGTGTTTGGTCACTCATAGAGCTGATATGACTCAGCTGCAGATGGAGCTTTGAGTGAACTCAGATGGGTGTGTCGCTTTGTACAAACACTGGCATGGCTGGCATAGTTTTGTGTGTTTGCATATTGTACAGTGTCACTTGTCCATTGCCAAGTTATGTCTCCAGCTGACACCTTTTCATTTTGTGCAGACAGCAGAGAAAAAAGACATCCATCCTCTCTAGATGTTAGAAAATTGCAAATATAGTGCTTGAATGAGCAGGGATTGACCTTTAAAATAAAATAACATTAATAACAAATGTAACTGACTGAAACGAGGAGGCAAACCACGTGTTTCCTCCTTAGCCTATCAGAAGTAGCACTGTGCTCAGGTGACGTATCTTTGTGAATTGTCTTGGGGGGCGTGATGACGCGTCTCTCTCATCTTCCCCTTGATTGACATTTGACGCGCGCGCGCGCACCTGCACGCGCCATGAAATATTCCTCACGTTTTGCACACGCACATGTTTTACTCAAAGCCTATGGGTGCCGGCTGCTTATAGTGTATGACAGCAGTCATTCCACGCACACCGTCTCCGGAGTCCCTTCGTGTCCTTTGACCTCTGTCGCTTTTAAAATAGAGAATGGACCTTGTGGAGACTTGAGTCATAGTTTGCAGTTGTTGACAGAGCAGTTTGGGACGTTAGTCAAAGAGTTGCACACGCTTAATGCATCGCTTATCTCTTACACTTAAGGCAAAGTATTCCTGCAGGAGTTGCGATGTTTGTCATATCGCGGACTAAAAGTTGTCATCACTTAGAAACTTTGGACGGGACGAACTTCTCCTGAGGGAATTGAAGACGATCCACCTAGAATATTTTTTTGTTGTCATCACTCCAGCTGGGTAAGCTGCACAAGTAATGTAAACTTCCAGATAACTTAATGATGTTTTCTGCAGGTTTGTGACATAAAAAGGGCATTCAGCGTTGGCAAAGATGCATACATTGGCACTTTAGAATAAAGTCAGAACTGTAAAAAAGACACCTCACTCCATCAAACCATCACGCTGGAAAGTTGAAAGTCTTGTGTATCCGCGTAAATCAGGAGCAGTTTCAGGTGAAGACTTTACCTGTGAGCTGTCTGATCCCCGTGGAGCTCAGAGACAAAACAATCAAAAACGAATCAGTACAGATGCAGGCTACTGGAGCCAGAGTGGAAGAACTGGCAGTGAATGAAAAAAGTTATGATTTCTTTTTTAAATTTGCTATTCATTGTCTGTGCTGGAGATTGGGTGTTTCACCATGTGCTTTTCCTTCCCTCTGGAGATGAGGCACTTTTATGGACAAAGTTATTCAAGTTATTATATTTCATTCTGGCATTATTACCCGTTGTAACTGTGAAATGCATTCTTTAACATTAAATATATATATATTTTTTTTTACACTTATTTATAATAATCCGTAATATTTTACATGTGTTTTACATTCACCATAATGTAGCTAATCTAGCTGCTTCCCAACCAAAATGATCCTCAAAGTTATGCAAAATCATTCACATTTTAACCCTTCAGTCAAAGCTTATTGGATTTTGTGACCCATGGTTTGTAAAGGGGTCTGAAACTTAGGAACATTACAGTTTTCACCACTTTTAACTCTGGTAGCAGTGCTGATCACAGTTGAAATGTTCACTCATCATTTCCTCCATCTGATTTAATTAGTGTTTTAATGAGTGAGGGTTTGCATTGACAGCATTTTCGAGTGTTAAAGATTTACCTAAACATTGGTGATTTTGCTCTACAGTCATTTTAAACTCACTTGCCCTCTACCTCTTTCAAAAGTAAGACTCCCTTATGAATACAGATGGTTCATAGTGAGATCCCGTGTCTCTGTCTGTGACTGCTCCTCTCTCTGGCCACTTGAGAGTGAAGAGGAGTGGTGGCGGGTGAGTCACGAATAGCGTTGGCCACGCTCAGCACTGTGAAGCCGGCCCATTCAAGCCTCGGCAGCTTTGTCATAGTGGAATGGGTCAAGTCTCTCCCTCTTTGTGCGACCCAACTTGACTGAAATGTGGTAATTGGGGAGCCCTACTCCCTGTGGTGATGTTCGGGCCAAGCTTTCAATAAATTCATTTACAGTACAACAAGTTGTTGCATGAGAAACAGGTCAGCTTTTAATTCAAATTTTTGAAAAACATCCAGATACGTGTTGATTCAGGCGTGGTGTGATCTGGCTCACATTCTGGGATGTCGGTCATGTAGTGCCATAAACACACAATCATTTTCCACAGGTGTAACACTTCTTGAGAGGATACCTTTAAACCTAGAAATGTCATTCCCGTCAGCCTGAGCTGCACCATGAGATTAACTTAAAACTTTGGCATTTTAACATATGACTGTATGTATGATAGCAGTCTACAACGTCAAACGTACCTGCAGATTTTGAATTTATATTAAGCTGTATAAAAATATATATTAATAAACACTAGTGATGAACTGCTTTTGATTAATTGAATAGTTGATAGACAGAAAAGTAATCAGATGATTAATCGTTTTAATTTTAGTGATAGATACTTTTATTTTAAGGGGTAAATTGTCACAGCAGCAGTAAGAGCAAATATTGATCAAAGAAACCAAAATGAAAAACAATATCTTTGTGTTTTGACTGTTGAATCAAGACATATGCAGCATTTTTCTAAATGTTTCTTGACCAATTGATCAGGAATATAATAAGCAAATTAACCAACAATGGAAACATTTGTTGTAACCCTGAATCAATCACAATTGATTTGTGTTAAATGTCAGAAAACAGTGAAAAACATAAAAACACGTGTTCAAATTTCCCACTCTCCAAACTCCAAAGATATAGAATAATTTATGACAAAGAAAAGCATTAAATCCTCATAACTGATAAACAGGAACCAGCAAATATTTGCCATTTTTGCAAAAAAGTTGCTAATTTTCAATTTTCTTTTGATCATTGCAGCTCTAGTTGGATCAAACACTCCACTTAACACACATTTCTTGCTCTGTTTTCCTAAGTGTCAAGATTTAAGCTTTTCTCATTCTCTCCCTCTCTCTCTTTAAGAAAAACTGTATAGTGCTAGTTGTTTTCTCTAAAGCGCTATCTTCAAAAATGAACTTTCAAATCTACGGCTCACCAGCATTTTCTGGTTTAGAGGCAGAGAGAGGATCATAAATTCTAAATGTCAGATGGTGAGTGGTTTGTCTGAGTGCACTTCTTACCAAGCAAGCAATTGAATGCAAACTGACAGGGGATTCACGCTGGAAATGTCATAATGCTTTGACACCATGAAATGGAAATCAAAACTTCCCGAGGCAAATGGCTCACTGGGGACAACAATGAGAGAACGTCAATGTAAAAGTATCCCTCCCTGTAAATCACCTCCTACTGCTTTTCCAGAGGTTGTACACACAGTCGTCCTGGGACAGGTATGCCCGACATGTGTTGCCACATGCCAGGCATGCTGTCTCCACCTCTCTATTTTGCCTTCCAGATAAAGAGGAGAGATAATTGCTTCTCAGCAACATCTGTAATTGTATAATTGGAGTCTGTCAGAGGAGGATTCATTCAGCGCTGCAGTTTGACTGTAGGTAAAAACCCGGTTTTAACAGGAGGGCTAAACTGACACAAACTCTTCCAAAACTTTGAATTATGTGGAATACATATTATATTATTACTGTATGATTATATCTTATTTAATATGTAGCATATTTATGAAACATTCTGTTATTTTATAATGCATTGAATGGGTTTAAAATGCAGCCAAATATGTCGTGGCAGACAGAGTATATTTAGTTGCTGTCAGCATGTGAGCAGCTCATTGTTATCCATTTGGAGCATCTAGTGCAGTGTAAGAGCCTTACCAGGCAGGGGGCGAGTTTCTCAGCCACTTAATCAGTGATGCGCTGTGAAGAGTAAAAACTCCACGCTAGTCACTTATAGTCAACAACAATGTGCTATCAGCATGCAGCCGCTGCATGGAAGAATATGATATAACCAAATAATCTAATTTATTGGTAAAGTAAACTGTCTAGATCACAAATAACTTCCAGAGGGATTTCAGATGGTTAGATGCGTGCAGTTGATGTTATCAAATCTTTGTGTTGGAACTTTATTGATGAGGCAGACACAGTTGGGGAGTCCCTTAATTAGAAAGTATAGGAAGGGAGGCAAACAGGCGTAACACTAATTTTGTGAAAAGCAATTAAAAGCTTCTCACCCCTGCAAAATGGGAAAGTCGTTAAACAGCCATGAGAAGGAAATTGTTCAATGTGCAAAGCTCTTTAATTGCAGTAGGAACAACAACTAAGTGTAAATGAACATATTCCGAATGAGACACTTCAATTTCACCGTCAAATCACCGTCAATTGATTAGAATTAAACTAATCAGTTCAACAAAATGAAGCAAACTGTAAAGGCTGATTTAAAGTAGGTGTCAAAGGCCGCAAAAATATCTCGTATTCCCGAAGCAAAAATGAAAAAAAAAAAAGGTTTGCTTTTCGCGTGAAGCACAATAATCACATATTTTACATATCAATAGCCTCGGAGAAAGCATTCCAGTGGATTAACTGTTTAAAGGCTGTTTAAGAAGATAATCTGAGAGTACTGCATACATGAATAAATTAAGCAGCCTGTGTGTGTACTTGAGAATGTAAGATAGCATCTGTCAGAAACACACACTCATAATGGATCTTTGACAGTTTAATTGATGGTGACATTAACATTTGCTTAACTTCGTATTTTTGTATTCGGTCCAGTCTTTAGTGCCACCACTATCAACCAGCCCCCAATACAAAACTAAAAAAGTATTTAAAGGGTGATTTTTACGAGTGATAAAGATTGGCAGGTGGCTCTGCTGTGTCGTTCCCATGGTCTTTCCTGCTTTGAGTATTAGTTTGTGTGGTAACTCGCTGCTTCTGTGCCATAAAAGGAAATGCAGGATTGGAATCCCTTCCACACTCCTTGCTGGATAATTTAATGATGCTGTGTTGGCTTTGATCGGAAGACAACCATGAAAGAGAAACTAAACGGGTTGAAAGCACTGATGTGTGTATTTGGTAAAGAGGATTTATTGCTCTCTTCCGAGGACGGCAAGTCCACATTTGGAATGCTTGTGAAATATTTACAGGAGTCACTGACACAGGAACTCACCGCCGTCAACACTGTGTTTTAAAATAGAGTGGTCACTGTCAGAAACTGATTGTGTCTTCAGCCTGTCTATCCTGTCCTCCTTTTCACATTTGTTGACAGATTTGTTGCCATCAAACTTTCACCCCGTCAAGGGATTACGCTTGTATCCTGTGGAAAAGTCTTTAAAATTCCCAGTAAATATTTCCAGCATAGCTACCAGCAGCCCTGTTACCATGGTTGTCTGGCTTTCTGCCTTGCAGCTCTCGCAGTTCCTAACAACATCGGATCAAAGGTCATGACCGCTCCAGCCAACAACTGTTTGGTGAAATCAACGCCTCACACAGGGGGCACAAATAACTTTGCACCCTGTCTGAATTGCAGCAACTGAAGTTTCTCCAACGAGCACGAGAGGAAGCAGGATGATCTGGCTTTGAGGGCGGTCACGTATGCTCCTCAGCCTCCCTCTACCCCCCGTGCTGCACTTTCAGGAGCTCTTATACAAGTTCAATTGACAATAGGCTGCATTCCTCCTAGCAAGTGAGGAACATGGTCTGCTGGCACTTGAAATGCTCTTCACGGCATTCATATGGGCTCTTGCTTTTGAACAGTGCCCTCCCTGTTAAGATCCCTCTTTCAGGACAAATGCTCACTTAGAGAGATTGGAAATACAGAAAAAAAAGTTGTGACATATACAGCACATTGTCTTGTTGACAGCAACAGCGCGTCCCAGTATCCAGACTATGAAGTAAACATCTTCTCTGCTTGTGGTCACCTCCTGCAGATTTCTGAGTGGATCATTGCAAACTTTGTTTTGTTTCGGTCCTGGAACCTGTAGAGAGGAAGCAACTTTAGATAGGCTTGTTCAAAATCAGGACGTGTCTCACAATCAGCACTAGTTCTGACTTTACAGCAGGAACACGTTTGTGGAAACATAATAAGAGGTCTTCTGTTTTTGACAGGAGTAAAGAATTTGGCTATGACGCACAATTTCCCTGTTCTTACATGTTCTGCTGCTTTAAGGCTGGGATGTTCTTCACGAGCCACCACTGATGAGAAAACCAAAAGTCGCCTCAACATGTTTTTTTTCCCATGTAGCATTTTTCTTTTACCCAAGTGAAAGTCCAATAATGATAAAAATACAGAATTTCAAGTACATTTCCTGCATTCCAAATTGTATCTGACTAAATATGAATAAGTGTCATCATCAAATGTCTTGAATTGTTCAACCAACAATCAAAAATATATCATATGATATAAAAATACATCATATGATATAAATATACATCAAAATATTTTAAGTCTATTCTCATGTATGACAAGGAAAATAATAAATCATCTCATTTAAGAGGCTTGAGGAAGTAAATGCTTGCCATGTTTGACTTATACCATTTGAAAACTAAAGAGCAGAAAGTTTAGTGATTCATTTAATTAACACATATTATTATTTCTAGGAGCTTTTTCATAACCATTAGAAGCAGCAGCCTTTTTTATGCTCAGACTTTCACCCCTATGGGGAGCCTGTTGTGCAAGTGTTGTACCAGCTTGCTTGAATTCTAACAGGTTGCCATGTTAATATGTTGTTTTATTTTATCATATTTCCCCAGGCCCCGGAAACCCTAAGTTCTACTTTTGTAGCGCACCATGGGAGAATTATCTTTGACCCTTGCACTCAGCCCAGTGATTTTGCTCATCCACTGCTGGTATTCCTAACAACGGGCTCTTAACTGAATGTCCGTCTTTTCCTGCTGATGGAATTTGATTCATATGCTAATGAGATGAATTTCCATGGATTTCTCTCTCCTGTGCTGCAGATATCACCCCCAAAATTCAGCCTCCCCCCTCCCGTTTTCCGTCTCTTATTGTCTCTCTCGCGCTCCCTTACTTTCATGCATTCGCTGGGTCACAACCTTGCTCACAGTAATCTTACACCAGACTCTAGTATGCAGTTCAACCTTTAAAGCAGGTGTTGATATGAATCTGCATCATCCTGCATTAGGCCTCGCAGAGGTTCAGGCAAATCAGCATGCATCTCCCTGCTTCTTCGGAAATCTCCCTCAATTGAAAACTCCTTGAATTTCTGACTTACTTGTGGAAGGAATTTGCAGATGGAAGTGCAAAATAGTTTACAGCAATCCAGAAATACTTTGTGATTGGTTTGTAGGGTTCTGTTTAAATTGTAGTTGGGAACATTGTGAACTGAATTCTAGTAAAACAGTTGAGCCACTGTCATAAACCACTAGCTTTCTTTTTTCATCACAGGCTAACGATATATTGATTTCATTATTTGACTATTTTACATTAATGTGAATGTTGCCAGTTATTGTGCAATCACTTTCTTTTATTTTCTATATATTTTCAGTTTTAGCAATTTAACGAACAGCTGCATGTTGGATTTTTTGTAAAACACTAAACACACTTAGTAGTAGTAGTAGGACTGTCAGCCGGAGGTGTCTTCTGAATGTCCTCCTAACTCCTAGCAGTACCTTTTGTGTGAGAATAGGAGGTATTTGTTAATTGTTAGTCAGCAGAGTTGCCAGGGGGGATGTTGCAATCACTGATTTACAGTAAATAGGCTTCAGTTGATACTTGGCTCTGAATGTGAGACCAGTCTCCATGAGTTTAATCACAACCTGCCAACAAGTTCAGTGTCCATATTGAAACATTTATTAACCTGATTGATGTTGTCACTTATGTGGCCCACCTGTTCACACACTCAAAGACGTCAAGCAGTGTATCATCTGCATACAGATTGATCCAGGCCACCATGTCCTTCAGAGTATTTTTCCTCTGTACACCAGCTCCCAAACTTCCGACTCAACATAGTGGAACCCCTAAAACACTCTTTAATGGACCCTTTCAATCGGGCATGCAGACCAGAACAAACACTTTCATTCATGGTGTTCCAAAAATGCTAATGAAGCACAGCCCTAACACATTTAACAGGGATACCCCTGTCATGGGCCTGTGTTAGACAGCAGTGAGGCTATCACTCACACAGGGTGATGCAAGGTACAACACTATGCTTCCGGTTCCTAGAGTAATTTAGACCTATCAATCTGATGAGTGTCCTCAAATGCCATTGGCTCTGCGCCATAGTATCAATGTAACAGATTAAGGGCAAACTAGTTAAAACATAGGGAATTGATTTTGGCATATGAAAGCCTAGCTGCCTTTACTGATGTAATATTAGCACAATTTTTCCACCATCAGTGTCTCTTACATTAGAAGTTACCCTGATTGTGTTTTTAGTTAAGCTTTCTCACTGATTTGAGATAATCTAAGTCTTAAATTAAAGTTCAGTGGTCTTTTTCTGGTCAATTTCAGAAATGGTTGTTTTCTTATAGGATTGGTTATGTATTTTGAGCCTTTGTCAGAGTTTGCTTGACATGTAATGATGTTTAACAAATAGCTTTCACCTGTTAAGCCCCACAGACCCCGTACCTTGTCCACCCCTGTGCCGTAGATACAGTGTATTGTATGTTATCTAAACTATATCTTACTTTGAAGTATTTTAACAATAAAGTCAAACAAAAATAAACTTCATAAGCTCAAGATATGTTCAAAATATCCTTGATGGATTTTCTTGTCAGTCTTGTCAACATGTTCTTGCAAAAATATTTCATCAAAGCATATGTTATTATTGCCAAAGATTTTAGTTACTTATGATTCAATAGTAGAGCTTGGGCCAACGGGAAGTCACAGCGATTCTCAGGGAGGAGTCTGCAGCCATCTTTGTCCAGCTAGACAGTGTATCAATGGTGGGAACTCAGTTAACCGCTTGCCCTTGAATACTCTGTGCTACCTGCCCGTAGCACAGAGCTCTTCGTCATATTTAAATATTAATCAATACGCCTTGTGTTTATCACTATTTCAATTTTGGGGGGGATTTTCTGTTATTTGTAACAGGCTGTACTGAAATAGAGAGTGACATACTGTAAAACTCCCAGTGAACAGTAAACATTTAAAAGTTAAAAGACACGGAGAATGCCTGAGTATATCTTAATAAATTGCATCATAAATGTTGTATTTTAGTTCATACCAATCAAATATATAGTTACAGTTGAAGTAAAGAGTACTAGAAGTTCCATTATCCATGGGTTATAATGGCGGTATTGCCTTTGAAATTTAGATTATATACTAAGCGAGCATGAAATTATTCTTTGCTGCCTTTGTTGCATCTCTATTTACTTTGGAACAGTAATAGAAACATGTTAACTTACAATTGAATTCATATTCCTTAACCTCTTACCTATCAAATGGTACAGAAGTATGCATTAGACTTATGGTTTTGGAGCTATTCCAGATTTATTTGTAGTAGGTTATTTCCTGGGGCTAGGGCTTGGGTGCACTTGGGTGAGGATCTTCATGAGTCTACTCTTTTGACATGTTGCAGCTGATGCTTAATAACTCATCGATTGCCAGTGCACCATTAAATAGAAGATGAGTATTTTTCTTTTGATGAATTTCTCACAGATGTGAATATCTTGTAAATGCAGTGGATACCATGCCAGATAAGTTGCTATGCTTTTTATTTTCATCGACAAGCACGCTGTTAGTGAAGACCATTTCAACAATTAACTGCCAACATTTCAGAAATATTTTCATTTTTATTCCATTTTTGTAGAATGCTATCATACATTTGAATGTGTATCATTATATCTTCAAAGATTATACATGATACCACTTACTGTCACACACACACTTATAGGATTGGAGCCTTGGCTCAGACTCTCTTCAACCAGACAAACAGATGTCAAGGTAGAAATATTACTCCTCGTCTTTTTCTGTCTTGTTTGAGAAGAAACTAAGCTGCAGGTGCAAGGCATTTGAAGAAAAACCCAAATGTATTTTTTCAAAAGTGAAAAGAAAACTTTTCTTTTTTCCTTTCATTTGTCTAGCTAAATCTTGAGTAATGACATCCACAAATGGTGTTTTTTGGTGTTTAAAAGGGAGGGGACACGTGGGAGAGTGAGAGTGTTCACAATTGTTTTTGTGTGCTACAAGACCAGGCAGGTCTCGCCTTCAGGTGAGGCTCATAACTTTCTGTGTCTGAGCCCTTTGGAGATAAAGGCAAATCCCTAGGATTGCAAAACAGCTGTTATTTCTAAACGTCATAAAATGGCATTTATCACAACTAAGTTCATTGATGTCTCTGAAGCTTCTTAGATGGCTGTTGTCAGTTCTTTCTTTCCAGAAGAATAGTGAGAATAGAGGAGTTAAGTATGTCAACAGGTGTATTCACTGTCCTTTGTCTAAGACAGAAAATTTACAGCCATTACACATGGACACAAGAATTTGTATTTGGTAGATAAGTGCTGTTTATTGTTATATATTATTATTTTCTAAACCAATAGCTGGAGAGCAATTAGCATATGTGATTAATAAATGCATAAGAAAGTCTTCATATAATCAAAGGTGCCTGAGAAATGGAGAACCCCTACAATCAGACTTTGGGGAGAAAACTGTTTTTTGCATATCCACCTTCAAGATCGTACAAATGTTCTATTTTTATACATTTAAGCTTGTTTTAGAGCAAAAAGTTGTGGCTGTTGGTATATGGATTTAAAAGTGCATCTTCCACCTCAGCCATTCTCACTCATTTGAACTTTGGACTCTCTTGTCCAGACCTCCTGGCTTCCCGCGATGAAGCGCTGTTTCTCCCTGCGGGGAGCGACCGGGCCCCCTGTTCCCGCCGTGACAGTCAACTGGCCAGGCTGCCCTTAGTGTGTCAGGAATCTGCGGCAATGTCAGCAACCCGTCTGAACTGTCTTGAAACACGAACCCTGTCTCCTTTACTATGCCTTGTGGGTGTGACTTTTTTTGCCTCGTCATCACCATTCATATCTATACAACCAATGTGTTTATGATTAAACTGTTTACAATAGCACAACGTTTTTCATAGATCCAGCCTCTTAATGTTTCTTTCAAAGTGCACCAGATTTATGCATTTCACTTTAAAATGTACACAATTTTCTCATGAGGTCCATCCTCAACAGTCTGACAAAATCCTATGGTAAACACTGTAACATATAGTGTAGTGTAAACTGAGATTTATAGTGAAAGAGCAGCTTTATTGGTCATGGTTCAAGGCTCCTGCAGGAAGTGGAACTTTCAGTGGTTATTTAAATAAAAAATGTCCTGTCATGCCTCCTGTTATCTATCACTAGTCTTGCAACCCCACTTTTAACTATAACTAAGCCCATGTATGTACTCACACAAAAGCAGAGCTCCATAAGAAATATAGCCTCACCCAAACCCAATTGATTCAATAAACAAAAAGAAAAATAACTTAAGAATTAAAACAACATGTATACAAGTTCCACCACATTTCAAGTTCTCTAGGAGGAATGCATGGTGTTTACTGAATTCTCTTTTCTAGTTTCATTGGAGCTAATCCTAAACATAAATATACACACACATTGTGCCAGCACTGTATTAATAACTCCTCTGCCCTGTGCAACTAAAATCACAGAAATTATTTCATTATAATTTTCATTGATAGCAATGATGATTGTAAACACATGCTGTAATCCCATAAAATGTTTTAGGTTTAATTTTGGCCATGATACTGAAGGGTTTCAAGCAAAATCTCATCTCTTTCTTTTTGGAGTTCTTAAATACGACTTCACCAACCCAGCTAAATACCACTTTAGGCCTCCAAGATTATCCCATAAACTAATTACCAGCTTAGTTCAGGCCATAGAGCACAGCACTGCTCCCTTATCTGCCTCTCTGCAACAGCGATGAACATTGTGTCGGGGTGAAGGAAGGTGTGAAGAGGTCTTCTTGAGGCCTCAGTGTTTGAAGGGAGGAAGCTGGGTGTGACTGTTTGTCTCTGCGCTGTCTTTCCCTGCACTGCTGGCTGTGGAAAACTGATTAAGCTCCTGAATGCCACTCTTTGTCGCTCTTCACTTCTGCAAGGGACGTGTTTCTATAGTGATTCATGTTGTTCCCTCGCTTGTGGCACTCAAGAGATGTGTTTTGTTTTTAAATGGAAATTCTGTTTTTGCAATAATTCATTAATTTATCTCCATGGTTTCTGTGAGTGGGAAGTATTTTTCCAAAAAAAAGCTAAAGGAGAAGAGTTGTTGTTCAGGAAATACCTTATCTGATGGTCTGTGTTTTGATATCAGGAATTTAAGGCTGTAATAGCGTGTCAACTGTTTGCGTGCCAGGCTGGCTCCTGTTTATAGAGGCGACGCTTCACATGTCATTCTCCAAAGCACTGTGTGCCAGCACAGGAATCAACATAAAGCTTTGTGCCAATTAAATGAGCGGCACACCTCAACAAACTTCCACACTGCGAAAAACGGAGGAACCAAACCACCGTGTTGACTTTAGTTCTGAGAGCTGAATGAGCATGCTTTAAAGACCTCAAAAACCTTTGTGGTGTTTACATTTCCAAAACAAATCTGCTGAAGGGATTGATCAAAGCCAAATAGTTTCAACCGGTGTGTGTTTAGGTTTAAATAAATCACATGCCAGTGGACAACTTTTTGTTGTTGAAGGGTTTAAGGTGAAATATGAGCCACTACACACTTTTGCCTGAAACCTGTTTTGCTTGTATACAGTGTAAATGTGTAGTGCTCCTGCTCTTAATGTAATACTGGAAGCACAGGTTTGATGTGGATGTGTGTTTGATGTGTGTTAGAGTTGTTTGTGTGAATTCCAGGCTTAGATGATTACCAGGTTGCTGAAACAGAGACACGTAACTGCACCATTAACTCATGACAAAGACGCGTTGAGTTTAGAGGTAAGGGGAGTTATGTTATGACCTTAACTAGCTTAAAGGCAGTTTTGGTAATCTTCTTCAAAAACATTTTTGTTAAAAGTTTCTAATAATCAATGACTCAAATAATTTTTTTTTAAATTATTCGGCATCGGTGGCTCTCCCAAGATCGTATCAGTGTTGCTGATTTGGTGACTTTCTTGCAAGATTTAGCAAATTTGGGAGCTTTCATCGGAGAAGGGTTGTCAACACTGGGCTGTGTTTTGTGGTTGGATACATTTTTTTGTCTAGCGTACTCTTGTTTATTTTACAGTATTACCGACAATGCGTTAAAAAACTTTGTGTGTTTAGAGGGTAGCATCGCTATCGGCTGTCCAGCCCACCTGGTATGTCACTGATGGTATATTGCATTTATTAAACTTGTTTAAAGGATTTTTTAACCATCAAATGTTCAATGAAATGGAAACAGAAAACAGAAACTGAAGAATTGATTTCCGTCCTGAATGAGTAGGCTAATGTATCTAACAAAAACGATTTATTTGATCCAATCATACAGATATGAATTGCACTACAGGAATTTGCCTGATGTTGTCATTAGTTCAGTGCCTCTGTTGTTTTGATCTGTGTGTGCAAATATGATTACTTGAAGTGAGATGTCTGTCATCTACAGATAAGCAGGGCAATCATAGTCGATTGTTAAAGAGGCCTAGATATTAAGCCTAGATGAAGAAATGGTATTTGAGAGTAATCAGTCAACATCTACAGAGAACTAACAATTTGTGTCACTCCTATAACAACATCTAGAAAAGGTGTACCAATACCAGAAATACACACAGAAAGTAGCCACAAAGCACACATTCACAAACACGTTCCTCAGATCCACTATTCTTTTGCATGTGGTTTTGTTCTTCTCGAAAGCATGCATGAGAGGTTTCCTGAGGCCGCCAGTAAATTACCTTAATTACACATTCTTCACTATCACATTTGTTCAACATCTTGAATTTTAAGAATGAGAACTCAAGTAGCCCAACCCATTCAGTTCAAGTTGTGTACTTTGCTAAAACAAAGTAAACGTGGAAGCACTCTATGCATAGAGTTTTTTCTGAAGGCTGGCTTTCTCTCTTGTCAGGCCCAGCTGATGTTTATGGAGGTCGGAAACATCATCCATCCATCATTGCTGCCATTGTCTGCGTTGACTTCAAAGCTCGTCATTTGTGTCAGCAGTCGTATGTCTGCTTGTGTGAGGTGTCTACACATAGTGTTGCGTGGCTTTAACACTCGCTGAAATCTTTTCTTTTATGATTTCAGACAATGTTAGCTCAACCTTAGCTGCTGTTGTAATATATTTACAGTACATACTTAGGTGTGTCCTGGTGTCCTTCCGTCCTGTCTTTTGATTATACTCATTACACACACATACTGTATATGTTTACAGATTTATTATCCCAGTCATGTTTGTTGTAATATGTCAAGCGTTTCTTTAGTATGTTTGGAAGGTATTTTGTAATTGCAGTGTATTTGTGAGCTTTGCATAAAGACAGAAGCTAAAGACTAGTTATTATCTGTTTGGGGAGGAATTGTGTCATGTCAAAGGCTCAGGGCAGGTCAACCTTTTTGGTTAGTCACCACATGGGATTGAGATGTCGATGGAGACATGAAGTCTGAATTCACAACAATGCTGTTATCAATGCCGGTAATTTAACAAGCACAATGAAACTGGTCATGAGTAGAGACCCTGAAAACAATTGGCAAAGTCCTGTTCACTCTCTCTTGTTTAAGTCCTTGTGTGAGTGCCTAGTTGTCATCAGGCATCTGGGAGTAGTGATTAGAACGATGGGATTTTGAATCTGAAATATGTTAATAATTGTATTTTATATGTATATTTGAATACACGTTTTATCTGCACAAAACATATTGAAGGACAAAAGTCAACAAATTTCAATATTCTGCATAGAATTGAGTATTATTTGACACACTGAGAAAGGAGAAATTGTCATTGTCAGTCTGATAGGGGCAGGTCAGAAATGTATAGGGCAGCAACAATTATTTTCAGGATTAGTTGTTTGGTTTACAAAGTGAGAAAAAATAGCAAAATAAATATTTACTCTAAAATATTAAGTTTACAATGATATTGAATGATGAAACAGACTGAAAAGATGACTCGATTATCACGTAGCTGCAGAGTCATTTTCCACCAATCAATTAATCAGCTCTTGAAACACATATATGTTGTCATAAAATATATCTTATGCAACGATCTGTTATGTTGTATTTTCAGTCTCCTTTCCTTTTGGCTTTAACTTTTTCCCACATTACATACAGCCAGGTGACTCTGTGTGTATTTACTTAGACCAGATGATGTATGTTTGACCATGCTACAGCTATTGTTTTTTGATTTACATTATCTTTTGTGCACACTACACAAAGTCTCAAGCTTTGAGTGAACAAACAAGTCTATTAGTCTTTGCCCCTTAGTTTTTTTCTCTCTTTTTAAACAAGCAGTGCTCTCTTAAACATGGAAAAGGTCCATTTGAGGTGATGACAACTGTCTTAAATCGACTGCGTAAATATGTCCAGCCATTCTGCACTGACTGGCAAGTCTGAATCAGTCCCTGGTTTAAAAGTAAACAAAGTAGAACAGTATAAAAAGAAAAGCTTCCGAGTTAATATCAGTTTTTTAATCAGCAAACACAATAGAAAGATTTAATTTAGGAAGACACCTGTTATTTCTTTATTAGGCAGGATAAATGCAGTTAAGATTCCCTCCAGAACCGCTCACCAAAGCTTTCATTAAAACACTAGTTGTCTTTCTTCTTGAATAGTTCATCTCAGGGTAAACCCTAACCACTAGCAGAGATCTTGCCTAGTTTCAGTCTTTAATATACTGGGCTGCGAATGTAAACATTTTTTCCTGCTAGTTGGATTACACTGCTTTTGACGTGGTCATTATGTCTCCGTTAGGCTTAGAAAAGTATGTTGTAGATACATTATTCCTAAATACAATGCAGATCTGAAAACACTTTAAACCTCAGAATGGTGTTTGTTGAGCCACCTGTATTGCAATTCCCTGCTTCAGTCTTTGGAATATAAATTGTGCCTATTGAGAGCATAACAGATAGATAACATCTGGAGACCTCTGCATACAAGGAATGCTTATGTTGTTTGAATAGGTTCAGGAGAAATACAGATTGAACTGAATAACTTCTGTTCATATATCCAGATAAGAAACTGTGCTTGCACAATAAAAATCTGCAAAAAAAGAAAATGGAAAGAAGAAACCAAATCATAAAAAAGTCCAAGTAGCCTGCTATCAACAACTTTGTTTATTTCAGGCATGTTCTCCCATGCCCCCATCTATCAACACCCCGGAGCACTGCATGGAAATGAAAGTACACAAAAGCTCTTGTCCTCTGAGAGAAGATGACTCCCTTCTCTTTTCAATGGAGACACATTGCATTAAAACCATTGAGATGGAGCTGGGTGTAAATGGGCGTGCATAGTTTGTGGAAGGCAGGATGGAGGGATCCAGTGAAAAAAGGAGGGAGAAAGAGAAAGAGAGGGAGAGACATGCATGGACTTCCTCTCCGCCCATTCTTTGATGCTCACTGAGTAGCCCTGCAGTGCATGCTTTGCCCCAGTCATTGTCACAGGATTAGAGAGTCTCTTTGCAAAGTTAGAGAGGCTTTCGTGTGACATGTGTCACTTGAGTGAGTCTCCTGTCGCTCCTTTAGCCGCCTGAGTGGAGGGGCGGGCAGGGAGGCGTGTCTGTGCACCATGCGAGGAGCAACGTGAGGTTGAAGAGGAAGGACATGTCAGAGATGTTGGTTCAGAGAGAGTTGTTGGAATGATCCCTTGATGGTCCTGTCCTCTACTCTTTTTTTTTATGGACTTGTAGTGCAGCAACCTTGGGCCTCTGCTGGACGTTGACTTTAGATGTAGAATGACTTTAAAACCAGTAAGTATTGGTTACTTGAAAAGTATGCTGTCATTAGTCCCTTTCTGTATTTACTGTATTTTTGTGTAGAATAACGTGTGTGCAGATCATTTCTGCATTATTTTGCAGCCTTTACTCTGCAGCTACACTTTGATTCAGTCTGTAGAGTTGCTTGTTTGTGTGAGAGGGGTGGAACTTAGCTTGAGTTTAAAGAAAGGGAGGGGGTTATTGTATACAGTGTGTGTTGGCAAGGATTAGGCCTAGTCATGTAGTAGTCACACTCTTAGTGCCCTGGCCAACTGTTGGCTTAGGAAACACAATCCCCTTCGGATTTGTGGCTATGATCTGCCATGTGTTCAGGTAATAGATCCCTCTGCTCCCAAAACAAATGCTTTGTTGTCTGTTTACATAGACATCAAACCCATTTTACGCACTAAAGATTTTGCCTTTTAAACCGACTGTCAGCTTTGTTGAGTTCATCATTAAAGTGGCAGGTTTGCAGATCTCCCAAGCTGCCTCACCCACTGGGTTCCTTGGGCGTGCATCAGGCAGTGGATTTGCCGCGCATGAATGAAAGTTGCCCGTTTGGTTGTTGCAAGGATCAACACAAATCTGGATAAAAGGTCGCACTTCTCATGTCACTGGTGAACTGTGGGCCTCTTACCAAACAAGGACTCTACATGCTCTGCTGGGCTGATGTAGTTTTCTGTCTGTGATTTAAATCCCAACAGCGTCACTTTTACTCATGCATGTACTATAGTAGTGTAGGTTGTATCTGCATGTGCAGCTCTGCGCATGCGGTGTGTGTGTGCCTCTGTGTGTGGATTGTAGTGTACAATAGCACCAGACTGAGAATGAAAGAGGCTTACAGCTTTACTACAAGATGAAAATGTATGTTTACTCCACTGAAACAAACATCTAACCAGCTTTGTTTACCATTCAATCTGGTGGAAGATAATCTCAAAAAGTCCTTATTGCAAATAATACTCTTCCACAATCTCTCAATTTGTTTAATTGATTCTAAATCCTGCATCTAGTCTAGAACAATTACTACATTAACCTCTCCCACTAAGAAGGGGCAACACATGCAGCTTTGTGTCCTTAGAAGGACCCCTCGTAGCACTCCGTCATTGTTAGGCAGCGTACTATATGACTGCCGGAGCTCCCTACCTTCATTCTCCTGATAGCAGGATTAGTTGGAGGGGGTGCACCTATTTGGCATTGCCAGTGCTGCCGCCACAGTCTCAGCACTGTGAGAACTAAGCTGTGAAATACTGACGGGCTTAGACCAATTTAGAGTCTGCCATCTTGGATCTAGCGATTGTAGCAGACAGCAGCTTTGTGCCAGTCAGGTTTACTGTAAGCATGCCATGCGATGCCACCAGCCAGGCTTCACAGTTCAAAGGGTTAATCTCCAAACAAGTGTTGTGCTGTGTTGTGCGCTGACATCACAACAATGAGGGACAACTAACTATTTATCCATCGCTCTATACTATTCCTATGTGACTATTCTGCCTCTGAGTGCTAAGCTTTTTATATCAATTCAATAAATGCCTATTATGTAATCTGCATTTACATGCAAAACATCATGAAGAACATTATTCTTACCCTGAGGCACAGCATAGGACAAGAAATCATAAAAACAGAACAGAAGGAATATTTAATGTACTTTAATTGGGATTATCCAAGACAAACCGCAAGGTGCATGGGTTTGACAGGTTTTTATGCCGACAGATTTGTTCATGCATTTTCATTTTGATTTTCTTAACTTTCACTTGGCAGTCAGCCACATTATAAAGTGGCCTGTTTTTAAGTATGATTACTCACAGCCCATTTAGAACAAAACAAGTCTCCCTCTGCTCTGTTAATACAATGCGGCATCTCTGATTGGAACAGACGCCAGCAGGGCTCTTATTCTACCATTGCTGTTATTTTCTCCCCAAGTTGAATTAGTTGATTTACGACCATGTTTTAATATTTATCTGACTCTTCCAGGTCCTCTGTGCCTTACCAATCCCAAGTGACGCCAGTTGATCCGCATCAACACATTCTCTGATCTCCACCGTCTCCATTAAGGAGGGAGATGAGGTTGGTGGGGAGCCTGCAGCTTGTTCTGCTTTTGGCCTTGACCTCCAAAGCCACATGCCTCAACATCCCTCTGGAAGGTAAGAGTGTCATGATAACGATTCAGGTCATACTTACTTAATTGGTACTTAATCTCCAGTATATATGAAGTCGATTTACAAGGTTTGATTAACATGGAAAGCAAAATCTGTTTTATATTTGTAAATTTAACTGGTTGCTCAATGTGTAATATTTAATTTCATCCCTCTTTCTGTTTTGACATTTATCAAAAGTTTGTGTAAATATTTTTAGCTCTCCACCCTGTTGAGTATAAATGTTAGCACCTTTTTAAAATTATGACTAACAAATAACAACTTAAAGTAAATTGTTTAAGTCACAAGTGTCGCAGCGGAGGCGTCTTTGTTTAGGGCTATGACGACTTTGCAATCAAGTGCTGGAGTGCTGTTTTATTTCAGTCACCTTATTTGTCCTGATTATAGTGCTGTTGGCACACAACTTTGCCTTCTCAGCTCCATATAGGGCAGTAAGAAAGAAAAGGAAACAGCAGAGGCAAACACAAAACTGTTGTATTTTATTTCTTTGTGACAGAAACTTTGTCACCAATGTTAACATTTAACACTTTTATGTGTCTTCATATTACAGTGGAGCAGCCTCCAACCATAATAACTCACACATCTGGTCCCATTATTGCCCTTCCTCTTGACAATACCATTACTATCAGGTGTGAAGCCAGGGGCAACCCACCACCAGAGTAAGTGACACAAACATTATGGACAGAAGTTGAACTGTGGCAAAACACATAACACTGAATATTTAATTGATTGATGAAAACCTGCTGTATATTTTGCTCCAACAGATACAGATGGACAAAAGATGGGGAGGACTTTGTCCCTCCTTACCTCACGACAGACCACATAGATGGCACCTTTGTGCTTCACAACAAGCATCTGGCCCCTTTTCGGGGTAAATACCGATGCTACGCTTCTAACAAGCTGGGAACTGCCATGACGGAGGAGATTGAGCTGAGGGTTCCCAGTGAGTAACCTTTACATAAGAAATTAATCTATCACATGCAATTGCTGATTATTAATTCTCAAAGTCACCATTTGAATGAATTTCCTTTTTCTTGTTTTCTTGACAAGGTTTTCTTTTTGTTTGATGTTGTTTTTTTAATAGATGTCCCCAAGTTTCCAAAGGAGTATAATAACCCCATTGTTGTTAAAGAGGGAGATCCATTCATCCTGGAGTGTAATCCTCCAGAAGGCGTGGCCCCACGTAAGATCTACTGGATGTCTATTGGTAAGCCAACTGTTTATGCTTGTAGTTTAAAAGGTTGATAAGCTAGTTGGCTGATTGACTCCCCCCAAAAAACTATTATCTTCAAAGTCTTTATAAATACCTAAAGACATTACATTACAGTCATTTAGCAGACGCTTTTATCCAAAGCGACTTACAATCAGTAGTATATTACATATCATTCACCCATTCACACACTGATGACAGGCTACCATGCAAGGTGCCACCATCAGACTCTAACTAACATTCATGCAACATCCAGTCCACACCGATGGCAAGCCTTCGGGAGCAACTTGGGGTTAAGTGTCTTGCCCAAGGACACATCGACTGCCGAAGCCGGGTATCGAACCACCGACCCTCTGATTGGAGAACTACCTTGCTCTCCACTACGCCACAGCCGCCCCCCTGACTCTTCAAGCCACTGTGCACTTTCAGTTGTGTTTTACTTGTGTTACATTGATGGGGAAAACACACTCACCCAGCACTGCAGTCTTCACCAGTAAGGGGTTCATGTCATTGCGAAAGGCGCGCCATGCAGGGTTCTTGCGTGAGGTAGTATGAATAGTGTGAAGGTCTGTTTGCGTCCCACCTTGCTGAAGTTTCTCAGAGATGAGAAGAAGTAGCAGGCGACACCATGTGCTTTGGAAGAGGCACGTGGCTGTCATCCTCCTCCCCTGGCCATCAGGGAAGTTAGCAATGACAATAAGAAGAGAAGGAAAGGTACACACTTGAGGCCAACAAGTTTCTTCCCACCACTGCCAAAGAAAGTAATTTACTGTGTAAAAAGTCACCTCAATTCTGTGTGAAGTGCTTTGTCAATAGGGGCTGAGTTTTCTGTCCAGCCCCTTGAGAGCTCCTCAACTGCCACCAACAAACCTGACTGATGTCAGAGAGAAAAACAGACTTTCAGGTGTTTAGGTGGACGGAGCCGAGAGGCATGGAGCAGAGTGAATGAAAACACTTTTTTTCTCTCACAATTCTTGTTTTAAATGTCTTTGTCTTAGTTTCACACATTTATATTTCCAAGGATTGTCACAGCAATCGATAAATCGCGCATGATAAAAGATACTGTGATGTCTGAAAAACAAAAACATCTCAAAGAAAAGAAGTGATGATGTGTGTCTTTGCTCGCAGCAGAACATTGTGCTCTCTGCATGCAATCCAAATGCATTAGTTGGAATAATATCATTCACCTCGTATTAGTGCCATGTAATATAAATCAGAACCAAACATTTTTGCCTTGAACATTGACTAAATAACCAATGACTCAAGGCGATGTTTTTAAGGAAACTGTGAAGTACTGTGAATGAACTGACCGAGGAGAGAGACAGAGCGCCACTGACCCGCGACTTGAATAATGGATCTATGTAAACCAAATATGCTGTCTCAGTTCACCGGCTCTATACAAGGAAACCCTTCAGGGTATTTCCATTAACGTCTAGTGTATATGAGGCTACACTGTACTCCAATCTGCTATAATGAGACCTGAGTTACTCTTGAACCTCTGGTGCACGTGATGGATATATTTAAGAAGTCCTTTCCAATTTATGCTTTCTTACCAGCCAAAAACAGACACTGTCTACATTGATAAGATAAGATAAGATAAGATAATCCTTTATTAGTCCCGCAGCGGGGAAATTTGCAACATGACGACATATCATTGATATAAATATGCTCTTTTCCAGGTCTCCAGCACATTGAGCAGGATGAGAGGGTTTCCATGGGCACTGATGGCAACCTGTACTTCTCTAATGCCTTACAGAAAGACAGTCGGCAGGACTACTGTTGCTTTGCTGCCTTCACCAAAATACGCACCATCGTCCAGAAAACCGCCATGGCTGTCGTGGTCGAGAGCTGTAGGTCTATAAAATAGTCTGTGTGGTCTTAACCACTTGTAAATCATGATATCAAGTACAGATCCCTGAGAAGTGAAAATAAAATGTTATTATTAAGTTGTTCTTCCATCGTATGCCAAGGAGCAGGGCTTTCCTTGTCACGTTTATGCTCAAGCAAAAACTCTGTTATGACACTGAATTGAGCAATACATGTCGGCGTAGACGAATCATCACTTCCACTACTAGAATGATTCTCACCGTGCTTTGTTTTTATCTTCCAGTGAAACCTGGCAATGAGTCTGTTGACAGCAGCAACGCCAGTGAGTGACTCACACATCAAAGCCCTCACAGTATAAATCAAAACGCATGTAATTTGAACAGGCAGCATAGTTGCTTTTCATATTGACTATAAATTTGTGTGTAGATTATATAACCATTAATTAAAATTATACATCTGACTGAGGAAGACTATTCTCTATGTTTAACACAGCTGAAGCCCCCCCAGTGAGAATACCCAGCCTGCTGCTGCCCTCTGGTGTTCAGACAGAGAAGGTGCTGTTGAAGGGAGAGAATCTGCAGCTTGAGTGTATACCACAGGGATAGTATGTATACCTGCTGTGTCATCACATTATCTCTATATATAAACCTTATGTTGTCATAGTTATCTGCTATTGCACTTCATAACATGTTGTTTCATTTCGTAGTCCCACGCCAACGGTACATTGGATGAAAATGGGAGAGAAGCTGCCTCTTCGGACACAATTGAAAAACTTTGAAAAGCTGTTGTTCATATCTTCTGTAGACGAGTGGGATGGTGGGAAATACATGTGTAAAGCCAAAAACTCTGCTGGAGAGGCTGCGCACTACTTTGATGTAATAGTGGAAGGTAGGAGCTAACATGTATTTGTGGGTGCATTTGTTTTTACTTAAAAGAGAAAGCACAGGATTGGCAGTTGTTATTTTGTTTGTTTTGTCTCAAACTAACATGGGTCTTCTTAAAATCCCTCAGATCGGCCAAAGTGGGAGACGGAGCCTCCTCAAAGCCAGCTGACTGTGATTGGGACTGATGTTCACATCAAGTGCTCGGTCAGCGGAAAACCATTCCCAGACATAACATGGCGGAGGAACGGAAAATTGTTCAGAGGTGAGTGGGAATAATATCTCGCTGTGGTTTTATGCATCTTTGACAAAGGGCAAGAGGACAGCAGCAAGTAGCTACACCTCTCCACAACTTCAACCACTCAACTGAAAGCTGACAAGCAGCTATTCTGCCAGGTGTCCTTCAGAGCTCATGGGACAGACTTGATTCCTTGACAGGGAATGCTATACACATTTTCACTATTTAGCCTGAATTGTATATTGAAAAAACAAAGTGAAAAAAATACACTGGTAGCAGTCCAACTAATACTCTTTTCTTTACTGATGATAAGTACATGTTAGAAATGTGGAAAAACAATGTTATATAATGTCTTGTTGCATAAATGTAAGGTTAAGGATTATTTATTCTAACAATGAGCAGGGAATTTCTTAGCAGGGAATGCAACACAATCTTGCAGGACTGGTGTAGTCTTAAGGTCCATAATGTAAATGTTTTAAAGGCTTTTTATGAATTTATATGATTATTTTTTTAGGTGCAAAGATGATAAAGAAAATCATTTAAAAATGAATACATTTTAACTGAAGTTTTCTGTCCAATATTTTTCTGTCCAATATTTACCATCATCTTATATTTACTATAACGTCATACAGGATGTGCTGGTTTTTGTTTTTTAATTAACTGTTACATTTCTGGCCTAAGTACACATCTGTGTGTCCTTCTTTCTTTTCTTTATCTAAAGTAAGTTTCAATTGGCAATATAAATATATATATATATATTTTCTTATTTTCTCTATTAAATCATTTATCCCTGGTCAGAAAAAGAGCAAATGGTCACGTTATAAAAAAACTGGCACCAGTAAATATCTATTATTTTTGCTTAAAAAATTACTTATTATTTTTATAGTCTTTGCCAATTATCTGTCGATGAATTACCTGATTAAGCAACTGTTGTAAAAACGTGTGTGTGTGTGTGTGTGTGTGTGTGTGTGTGTGTGTGTGTGTGTGTGTGTGTGTGTGTGTGTGTGTGTGTGTGTGTGTGTGTGTGTGTGTGTGTGTGTGTGTGTGTGTGTGTGTGTGTGTGTGTGTGTGTGTGTGTGTGTGTGCGTGTGCGCGCTTTCAGATGACCCATTGAGCAACAGGCGAGTGCTTGATGACACTGTGATTCTCCATAATGCCAGAGCAGCAGACAGCGCCGTCTACCAGTGTGAAGCCTCCAACAGTCATGGCAGTATCCTGGCCAACATTAACATCATGGTCATGAGTGAGTATTACAGCCAGACTTAAACCTTGCACAGCCATCGACGCCATAAACACAATGGCTACTTTATCAGGTTCAACTGAATGTGGGAAATGTCGTGCTGTTGGTTCAATAGCATTTCACAGTTCCTTCAGATTTAGAGGTGGTTTTGAGGGTTTTCATCCATATATATTATTATTATATTCTCACTTCAGCACTTTGGCTTTTTTTAAGAGATATTCTATCTTCTGCCTGCATCTAAAATATATCTGTGTTTTCAGTCATTTGCTCTTCTGTCCCTATTTCTTGTGGGGGAAAAAAATCTCATATCAATGGCAATAACTTGACATTTGAGCAGCTGAAACCTCCACTCCCTCCCCATGCTCTTAGATATGGCTCCGCGAATACTGACAAGGGACTTCCAAGAGTATGCTGTAGTACTAGGAGGGGACATCGTCATGAACTGCAGTGTTTTCAGCTCTCCACCACCCACCATATCCTGGTAAGTGATTACAGAGGAACAACAGGTGTATGAGTCCTGGTGACATCTGTCAGTGGGAAGTTTCACTACATTTTAACACATGTTTTAAGACAAAATAACTTCCATGTATCAGTCAGCTCTGTGCAGTTGACAGATGTGAGCATTAACAGTATGGTATCACAGCAGTGATTTATGCTCTTAATCAACACTGCTTCAGGTGTCTGCAGGACAGAGATGTTGGAACATACAGTATGTCTATATAATCTCTTGTGTCTTGGAATTTGGCTAATTCAATCTATGAAACATCACTGCAGCTTTGCTACAGTTCTACAAAAGGAAAATATCCTCTCAGACAGTAATGAAAAAACACTCATAACTCTAGTAAAGACCTTCAGAATATTAGGATACTTCTTTTAGATGATATTCCAATTTTTTTCAAAAGAAGTTAGCAAAAATTAAATTACAGTTAATTGAAATTTCCCTGAAATGACAACTGTAAAAATGAAACAGGCATGATTAACATGGCTCATTTCTGACCTTGACCAAATACTTGGTTAATAAAAACTGAAGCTGAAATTGTTGCACCTTAATTGGCGTAAACTTTCTCTCCTAGGGCCAAAGATGAGACTCTAGAGACCATCGAGGGGGAACGATTTTTTGCTGTGAACGGATCTTTGCAAATCATCAGAGCAGAAAGAAATGACAGCGGGAAATATGTGTGTATTGCCTCTAACAAGGAGGGCAAGTCATCTGTCACTGCTGTGCTGGATGTGAAAGGTATCTCAGCAACATGATTAGTGCTTTCTTTAAACAGTTGCCAGTTTGCCATAACGATAAACGGTTTTCAAATGTTTCTATCTGCTTTGCTAGACTAGGGAAGGAGGGGGAAAAAAATAATCTTTGTTCAGTCGTTCAGTAGAAGGCTTTGGCTTGTTTGCAAAACCACATTCCACATAAGATCTGGAAGATAGACTCCTTAATGTTAATATAATATCTTAGCATCTAGCCTTAAAATTCATCTTTCATTGATGTTTTAGAGAGTCAGCATAAATAATAATGTTGTGGAACATATTAAGGAATCTATTTTCCATGGACATTTCAGAAATGCAAATCACCATGGAAATGTATTGAGCAACATCAAGACATTTCCATTTTGATTACTCATTTCACTGATCAAAGAGGTAGTTACCGCAAGAGGGACTCATTTATAAAGTAAATTATTTGGCTCAATGTCAAATATCACATCTTATTCAAAGCATGCAGGAATTATGAATAATTATCTTCTCTTGCTGCAGCCTAACAAGACAAATGTAATTTTCTCATCTGTTTTAAAAGTTGATTTTGTCCCTTGCCTTTTTTTCTTTAGACCCTACAAAAATAGTATACCCACCTGAGGACGTGCAGATCATCAGTGGGAACACAGCCCAGTTGATGTGCCAGGTAGAGTTTGATAAAAGCCTGCAGGGTTCCTTTGAGGTGGTTTGGAGCAAGGATGGTGAGGAGATCCCACTTTTCTCTGAGGAAAATTCCAGGTAGGTTTCCATTAGTTATTAGGTGTGTTTTTGCTCTTTATCTCTATGCTAATGCTCAGGAAGAAAGTCTCAAAAGCTTTGTGCCTTATCCCTGCTCATAGAGGGTCAACGACGGGGGATTTTGCTAGCCTTTTGTCTGCTTAATGAGTTCACTGATATATTTTTGCCTGGTTATTGGGTGGCTATCTAAGAAGAATGCAACAGTTTGGTAATAGTTGTTGGAAAGTTGGGCCATAGCACAAACTACTGCACTTACTTGAATGGAACAAACAAACAAACCTGGCACCTATAAACCATGATTATCTATTACTATGTACATTTTGATGCAGATCCAGATTTAGATGTAGACAGACAAATAAATCGAAACTTTTCCTATTATCAAAATCAATAACAACGGAGAGGATTGTGCAGCTTTGGCACAGGTAATATCTATGCTATCCTTGATTGATTGAATTTATATTACAGCTATGTACTAACAAATGTGCTTACATGTTCAGATACTTTATGGACGATGGCATGCTGCAGATCATGAGTGTGAACCTGAGCGATCAGGGAATATACAAATGCATTGCTAGGACCAGCCTAGATGAGGACAATGCCACTGCACTACTCACTGTGCTGGGTAAGATGGTTTTGTAAATAATATAGTATAATTTGTTTTGGATGTCATTATTATATTGACACCCCCAGATGTTTTGAATGTTGAATCGACAGATTCTACTGAGCACCTAATGTTGTATGTATTTTGTGTTGCAGATGTTCCTGATGCTCCAAAAAATTTAGAGATATCTGAAATGAAGAGTCAGAGAAATGTTCTCCTGTCTTGGATACCTGGCAGTGATCACAACAGCTCTGTAACAGGTAGGAAGTTAATGTAGAAGAAGTAGAAGAAGAAGAAGAACATTTGAGGTCTGAAAGAGGTGGTAGCGGTGCTAAAAGATACAACAGGTGAACAACATTTTTGAGGAGATCATCAACAGTTGCTTGCACACTGTTTACTGTTGTGACTGTCAGTTGTTACACTTACGTTTACATCATACATGATGATGTAATTAATATGTAAGGGATGAGCGAATGTAATTATGGTAGAATAGATGAGACTCCAACTTTATTGTCCACCTGGAAGTTTTTAGACAATAAACCAAATCCGAGTATATTAGAACATAAACAAAGTAACAACATGCACACTTGACTTTATCACCTAAAGGTCTGCAGACTACTATTTAAAACTGGTTTAGAATTGTTCTTTAAGGAGCTCCTAGTTAGTTGAGTTGTTATATAACCGGAGCATCATGGGTTGGATTCTGGCCTTTGGACTCACACTCTCTCTCTCTCTCTCTCTCTCTCTCTCCCAAAACAAAAGAATTGTTATTTGATGCAATTTCTAATTCATTTCTGTACATCACAAAACGCTGTCATGTCATGAGTTAACAGACTCTGCTGTTGCACTAACTAAAGTTCTATAACAAGCGCTGGCTGCAAATAGCTGTGAAGTCCTGAGGATTCTGGCAGGGAAGCTGTGTCTCATTTATGCTTCAATAAAGGGACTCATTTATTTTTGGAAGTTAGTGATGATAAGAATTAAGATCAATTGATAAAAAATATCCTTGTAGTGTTTATTAGCTTGGATGTGTGTTATCTGAAATCATAAATTAGAATAGACGTGCCTGAAGAAGATCCTTTGTTGTGCTGAAATGTGAAATGTGCAGTCATTTTATTTGTTTAATCAAACATCTTGGTGCAACAGACCTCAGTTGTAATGCCAGCTATTTTGTAAACGATATCTGTGATCAGAATGGCTTAGCATCAAATGTATGTGCCTCTACCATCTCCTGAGTGCAATGCATGGCTCTTTAACTGCTGTGTCTGTCTGCTGTTTTGTGCTGAACAGTTTGTGTTCAGTGGGTTTTTAGAGCTTTTTTGCTGAAAACTGCTGCCTGTGGAGGCAATTAGCGAAGCTTAACAGAAAGTCTGGTAGCAAACATTGCTGGTTCTCTCCAAAGTACAAAATAAATCTGCCTACCAACACCCCTTAAGCTCAATGCTAAGCCAACCTAATCACCCCTGACTTTAGCTTTGTACTTACCACACAGATAAGAAAGTCATTTATTCTTACTCTCAGAAAGAAAGCAGAATAGAATGTTTAGAATGTTGAATCATTCCTTTATTGGTCTAGTGAAAGTGTTCACGTGTACTGTTTATAATCTATCAGTAATGTTTTGTGGACTGTGCAGTTAGTGAAACAAATAGGAGTCTAATACAACACAGTGATAACTGAATGTGTCTGCCTTGTCTCCTCCATGAGCACAGAATTTATAGTAGAGTATGAGGAGAGCCAATGGGAGCCCGGCAGGTGGAAGGAGCTACAGAAAGTCCCTGGTAACCAGGCAACAGCCGAGCTTGCACTACAAGGCCACCTTAACTACCAGTTCAGAGTGTACGCTGTTAATGTTGTTGGACCTGGACCCCCCAGTGAGCCCACTGAGAGATACAAAACACCTCCTGCTGGTGAGACTCGCTCCCTTTAATTAACATTTTTCTGCTGTAGTTATTTATTGATGTGAAAGCATGCAAAGTTTTTAACATTTCTTTTGAAACATGCTGTGTGGAGGGGCCGCCCTTTGGTCACAGCATTTAGTAGCTGTGTGGGGTGTAGATATTTTTGGGTCTTAGAAGTATTAGCTCCAGCACATGTTACTGCTTGATCTTGATTCTCATATGAATATACTTATGTAAAAAACGAGGATACTTGTACTACAATTGCTGAAGAGTCTCAGCTCTTAGTTTTAGCTGATCAGCAGGGATGCATTTTTGCATTTTAGCTATAGTTTAACTATAGTTTGACTATCAAACTATAGTCATAAATAGAAAAATAGCACAAAAAGAGGGTGAACTTCTTTGTGCTATTTTTTTCCCCATTTATAAATATATGATTATATAACTTCTCTTCAAAGCTCCTGATAAAAACCCAGAAAACATCAAAATTCAAGGCCACCTCCCTCACCAAATGGACATTAGCTGGGAGGTAAGAGATGGAGCATATCGATCTATAAGATTGTACTTTGGAAGCCATCATAGTATGGAAGCAAGATTTTTAAGTCATCAGTACATTTTTCTGTTGTAGCCACTGTTGCCCATTGAACACAATGGACCAGGCCTTGAGTACAAGGTGAGCTACAGGAAACTGGATGTGGAAGATGTCTGGAGGGAGCATCTGGTGAAAAGGCACGTCTTTGCCGTGAGGAACACGTCCACTTTTGTCCCCTATGAGATCAAAATTCAGAGCAGGAACAGCCACGGCTGGGGACCAGAACCTAAAGTCGTTACTGGTTACTCTGGAGAAGACGGTGAGTTACAGACTTAATACTTGCTCATCATGTCATTATTATATAAAATTTTCAATATGTATTTATTCACTTCAGTTCTGCTGTTTCATTAAATCGCCTAAGGCTGAAATAGCACATGTAGCTGTTGTTTTGCTTAACTTACTGTGTTATCGTATCCCACCCTGTCTTCAGCCGTCTTTTGGCATTGTCTGCGGGAAAATGTGTCAGGTTAAGTTCTTTCTTTTCTTCCTTTTGATCATAGTTTTTAACCCTGTGTGGCTTTGCAGTAGTGACTTTTCCTCCCTTACTGAAAAAAGAAACGCCTTTTACTAAATCCAGCAGGTGGCAGATAACCTTTTGTAGAGCAGAGGGATGTCAAATTTCCACTTCTGTCTCAGAAGCTGTGGGAGATTTGACAGATCACGACACACGTCTTGCTGTAGGCCTTCTTAAGCACAATGGCTGCTTCTCTCTTAAGCGTGCTTTCCTACTTCTACTTCAGTAGCATGTAGAGCAGAAAATATTGAGAGCATTTTCATTCCACATTTGGTGTTGTATTTGTGCCTAGTGAAAAGAAGAGAAAAAGACTGCCTCATTTAGTGTCCAGCTGAGTTTGTATTTGTGCACACTAGCATCACTGTTTTTATTTACTACCAAAAACAGCAACAGATCATCTCTGCACAGCTTTAAAAAAAAGAGAATGACCTGTTCCCCTTCAACACAACAGCTCAGACCATCAAATTAGGCTGTTTTTGTCCCTTTCTGTATATGCAAGCTTTTTTTCCCAGATGATGTCCTCTCTTTATATATGTTTTATGGTAGTTTTAAAGAGTTTCGGCAAAGGTAGCCTGTTGTTTGCAGTCTGTCTGTATTCCTGACCTTCCTCTATGTGTTGTTTAGTCCCGACTGCAGCACCACGGGACATAGCAGTGGAGGTGATCAACACCACTGTCCTGAGAGTTAGCTGGACCCCGGCTCCACCTGCCACAGTGAGAGGTCATCTAGGGGGCTACAATGTAAGTGTTTTGATGGTCCTGAAACCTGATTTCTTCCAGACTACTTTTTATAACTGAACATTTTCAATGGCAGAAGAGGAACCCTTAACAGCACATTTTGTAGCACTTTACCTAACAATACAGTAATTACTTGGTGTTTACATGAGCGAGATACAAAGGGTTAGTTAGAGTTAAAGTCCTTTACCTGGTGCTATTATATCTTTATTCTAAAACATTTTCAATTTTTATTTTTTTTCACTCATTTTCACTGTTTTGTGTTTTATAAGTGCCCTTTTCCATCAATATTGTAATTGCAAATATTGCAAGCAAATGTTTTAATAGGCAGGATATGTCTGAAGCAGAAATATAATTATGTGAAACATGAATATTTTTAGGTACTGTATCCCAGTAGTCTCAGACTGATTATATAGTTAAACAGGACATAACAAGCAACACATTGACATTGGTTGTAAAAATGGATAAAACTCAGTTTTCTTGAAATAAAGGTATATTTCAGTTAAATTTGACAGCTGTATATCTGGTAGTGACATGGCCATTATAGTAATGAGCACATAGAAAAAGGTTATTCCCTGAAAATGTAATATTTTGTGAGGTTTACCCGACTGGATTTGTTTTTTCGCTCTCTGTATTTCAAACTCCTATAATGGACTTTTTCCGAGCGGTTCATCTTTTCTGGTCCAATGATTTTGTCATTAAGAAACAAACCACCTGATTAATCAGCGATGATATTTCTTCATTTGTTCACAGAGGCATCTCAGTTTTCGAGAGAAGTAGTAGTTTCCTTAATGTATAATTTAATGGAAAAAAATCTTGTGAAAATATTTCAATTAAAAGGCATTTTTTAAATGTGGTAATATGATAATAAAAATGATGTGTGTAGGTGTTACAGTGGTTGACAGAGTGACGATGTGATCGTGTGAAGTTGCTACTTTGTCACATACCTTCCCTTGAGGTGATTGGTAACAAAAGCCACATCGCTGATTCACAGTTCATATGGGATGTCTTATTTCACATATCTGCCTCATTTAAGAGGAAACCAGGTATGAATTACCCCTCCTCAACATTTTCTATCTGTCTCTGTCTTCCTCTTTCCTCCATCCTCTCTGTGGACTCTGTTCAAATTCGTCCCTCATCACCATTTTCCATTACCTCCCTCTCACAGGTTCACTGGTTGAGGAAACGAAGTTTGCTGAACCCCAACAAGATTTTAGATGAGCGCCAGTCGCTGTCTTTTTCTGGGAAGAGGACTCATGCCATCGTGCCGGGCCTGGAACCTTTTTCCGAATACAGACTCACTGTCAATGTTTTCAACAAGAAGGGCAACGGGCCCAACAGTGACTCGGTCACCTTCAACACTCCAGAGGGAGGTGAGCTGACACAAACATACAACACACAACAAATGGGTGCTCCTCACACACTTATAAGTACTGGAATTAAGTACACAACAACCAAAGAACACTCAAACTTGCAGAAAGATACAGTAATAACTGTATCTTCCTGAAATACATTGAAAATGACTCAGGCAACGAGACAAGGAATTTTAACACAAATGTTGTTTCATATACGTTATAGTCCCTTGCATTGAAGCTACTTTACCTTGGTGTTTGTGCTCACTTTTCAGCATAATAAATTATCAGAGTTTGACACCAGAAGACGATTTTGACTGTTTTACAGGGAGGAAAATTGTCTCTGTGCTCACCTTAAAACTGAATGTACCTATAAGCATGATCACAACTAGTGTGGGAATCAATCACGGTCCAGTGTGCAACTTAAACAAATGCGATGCAGACGCTTGAAACCTCAGATGAACAGACCCTGAGAATGGACCTTTTAGTGACGTAGGAGACAAAAAACACATATTCTTGGATTTTTTATTTTCAAAGAGGGAGAACAAGTAGATGTTATTTAAAAGTGACTAGGTAATTGAACTTTGGTAGGAAAACAATATCGACACAGTATCTTTTAGTATGCTTAAAAGCATATCTAAAATAAAATGGATGAAATACAATGTTTAGCTTTAAGGCCAGAAGAGAAAGTAGAAGGTAGTTATCATGAAAATACTTATCAAAGGCTGCTTAATATTACAACCTTATTAAATGATAATGTTGCTTACAATAGGCAAACTGTCATATGCTCATACGATCAGTTTGTTTTTCCTCTCTTTGAAAAATAAAAGTGAAAGGAAAGCTTATAGCACGGAATAAATATCAAGCATGAAAAGACACTTGGGAGAGAAAGAAATTTATTTGGACGTGACTGAAAAAAACTAAAGCAGACTGGTGCTTTGATGCAATGTTTTACCACCTACACATGAATAACAAGTTACTAAAGAAACATGTCCATACAGTAGAAAACATTAACATTACTGTCATTTTCATAGTTCCTGAGCAAGTTCCCATTCTGACTGCCTCCAACGCTCAGAAAGACTCCATATTGCTGGTCTGGGGCCCACCGCTGGAGACAAACGGCGTCCTCACTGGTTATCTCCTGCACCACCACCTCAGTATGTACACACACACAATGTTGACTAATGACTAATTACTCATTGACTCAAACAGTGCAGACCTCTGGCCCTGTGTGAGGTTTTTCATTAATAGACGTCTCCTTGCTGTAGCTCGGTGCTTTGTCTGTAGCGTGAGACGATGTGGGGGCGGAGTGTATGCAGGAGTGTAGCTGCAGTGTGAGTAGGTGAGAAAAAAGATCAGGTTGTAGTGGGGGGGAGGAGGTGTAGAGTGGGTGGATACAGGATACGACAGTTTATCGTCCAGTCTATAGGTTTAATGTTTGATAAACCTGAAAGCATACTACACACAATATATCTAAATTTCATTGTCGTTGTTTTTTGTGTTTTTGTTTTCATCTATATACTTTTGCAGTCTTATATTTCATGATGTACATACTAGTTTGTAGGATAACTGGAGTCAAATTCCTTGTATGCTTATGTATACATGGCCATTATAGCTGATTCTGATTCTGATTCTGATTCTGATCATCTAGGCTTCGTCTCTTTTCTCTTGTGTTATTATACCAGACACTAGGTTGCACTGTTTAACACTGAACGCTCCACAATGGACTGCAACAGTGCAACTGTGCAGGCCACTAGATACCTTCCTCTGTTTTTCTTATCTGGTATCCTCCTGGACTGCAGGTTCTCTTCCAAAATGATCATTTAAGTCAGTGCTGTTTGTGCCTATTTTACTAATTTCTTTGGCCTTATTCACTCAGAAGCATTTCATCTTGCAAAAAACCCCACCTTTATGATTGAGAACAGTTAGGGGTGAACAAGTGAGTGAGGGGCTTTCATTACGCCCTCTCTGTTTTCAAAGCCTGCGTTGTTGTTGGCTGACATTTCTGAAATCTTTTGTGTAAAATGTGAAAGCAGAGACAGCCCTTTGCCGCCTCCACCATGCAGCAACCTGGCCATCTCTTCAATACACTTGGTCCTTTCAGCTTTATTTTTTCCCCATATTAGATGTCAGACTTTACACAGATATTCCTACGCAACGCAGTCCGTAGGTGTTGGAGGTTTTTCGGTTGGATTGATTCACCGTGCAATTCAGGCGGATCTCAAATTTTATTTTATGTCACTTCTATTAATTGTTATATGTTATACTATATAGTATATGCACATCCAGTTGAGTCATGCAACCGCAGTGTAATTAGTCAGTGGATATTTATGAGGGTGTTCACCAACACCTGGGATATCCAGCTTTCTGTGCTGTAAACAAACACCCATTTTCCAGAAGCGGCATCACAGACTTGGCACATATCCGGTGCTCCCCTGCGTCTCAACATTGGCACAGTAATGACATCAACGTGGGGGAGTTTCAGGAGAAATGCGTTACTTTCTACAGTCTGCACAACTACTTTTTTAAATCTATAATGCAAGTTTGGTGATACATTATGCTGCTCCTCTGATTTCCTTCTACAATGTCTGCTTATGTTTATTTTTTTCTTTAATCTCTTTGTCTTTCTTCAGTTTTTTTCCCACCTGCTCTTGTGATTTTTTTTCTTCCCTTTACACAAAGCTTTTCCTTCATCAAATATCCTCCAGTTCTTCCTCCTCCTGCATTTCTTTCTCCTCTCTCATCCTGCTCTTTTCACTGATTGCCAGTTGTTTATTCCCCCCCCAGCTCCTCTTGAGCTCTCTATCTCCTCCTTTCATCTCCTCTCCCCTTTCTTCATAATGTATTCCTCCTCTGCTCACCTGTCACGACATGTTTCTGCTCTACTCACTTTCTGCCTGAGCTAGCATGACATCCCTTCATCTCCCCCTCCCACAGCCATTGACCCTCATTATAGTTGTGCTCCATTAACATACAACATGAGCCAACGGTGATGACTTTTTTCACCGTGTATCTGTCGTAGGCTCACTCATGCCTCGTGAACTGACCTGACATCTTTCTCCTTCCTCCATAGTTAATGAGACCACACTGGAGGTGGTTGACTCCCAGGAGACGAACATCACTGGGGCTGACACCACCCAGTGGCAGCTTCGGGGTCTAGAGGATGGCAGCCTCTACCGCTTCCATCTCAGAGCCTGCACTCGAGCAGGTTGTGGACCTCCGCTGGCCCAGGAGAGCACCACTGTTACTCAAGCACGTGAGTGGAAAAAATCAGTGCACCTACCTTGGTTAATATGATCACATTTGCATTTGGTTTGGGTATAAAGTCCCACTAGTGTTTTCTTAAGCATTCTACAGAGATGGTTGTTGTCTGTACGATGTAAACATTCATACAAAGTGGGGATATTTAGAGTAATTGTACTGTATCATATATGAAACTACTCTGCATAGGTATGTGGAGTACTTATCAGCTTTTGCAAACAGTTATAAGACTTCTGTGGCTCCAGAGGACAGTTTGTCAAGACTGAGAAAATAAACCCTGATGATGTCATCAGGGTTATCTGGGCTTTTGTTTTACGTAAAGGCGGTGTTACAAACTTGTGCCATGAAGTTTGAATGAAGTGGGTGTTAACAGGACATGGAAGGTCCAATGAAAAGAGTCTTTTTTTTAAGTGCATTGTGGGAATTGTAGGACCTGTCCATTGGAGCTCTGCCCACACTGAGTCAAAGTTAGGATATTATATCATCTTATGTAGAAGAAGATTTTGGTCTTTGCATCAGTTCTTTGTCACACATCCTTACCTCTGGATTTTCACTAAAAAAGCTGACAAAGAAACAATAAAAATGGTTGAGCAAAAACAAGCACAAAGTTAGATAACAATGGAATAAGCACAGCAACTCAGCAGGATTGATTATTATTAGATGAGATTCTAAGGGGCCTAAGTGAAATAGGTAAATCATGTTTCAAGCTGTTGCTTTAAAATGATCGATGTGATTGCCTCCCTAATTCCCTTGTGAATGCTTTTCTACAGTTTGCATATTAAAAGGTGCATCTCCAGTTTTCATATGACAGCGGTAGAGAACATCTAAGAAACCCACAGCGGAGGATTCAAGTGAACCTGAAGTCACATAAAACGACAGGGAGTCTGCAGTTTGGACTGGTCCTTAGCCATTTAGAGCCTTCTATGAAAGCCTAGGGCTTTCTTTAAGGCTGTTTTTAAAAGATACCGGGAGCCAGTGCAGCCCATCTAAAACTGGAGTGCTGTGCTACCTCTTTATAGTTTTGTTTTGAAGTTTAGTAGCAGATTTGTGAATAAATTTTATCCGCTAAATACCCTTTTAAAAAATACAAGTGAAAAGTTACAGTGCTCCGCTTGAGATGAAAGCATGAATAGGCTTTGTGGCATCTTGTTAGCTAAGGAGTGCTAGTATCCTGGCAGTATGTCTCATATTGTCTGAGATGTTGGTTTATACATAAACTTCACAAGATGAAAGAATGCTATTTTGGCCATTCTGCAGATTGCAGATCTGCAGAATGTTCAGATTCAGTTCAGATTCAAAAACACAGGCTTATAGTATAACGTCTGATGTGATCTGGGGAACCAGAAATCCAAGCGGCATAACTTCATCCATGAGGAGCTTTTTTGTTTTTTCTTTGAGTTGTAGATATAATTTATCTAGTTTTTGATCGCAGAAAGATAGGATGCGAGTGAGATTAAGGCAGTTTGTTAATTTGGCTCTTATGAAATATATAATCATGTGCCATCTGCATAGCTGTGAATATTGAAAAAAAGGATTACTTCCTGAACAACATAAATAGCTGTCAAGATGTACACATTTCAAACGTCACCAGAAAGACAATGATGTCAGTGTTGTTGTGACCAGTGGTTTATCTTAAAGTCTGACTGGAACTTCTCCAGAATAGCTTTGATTTTTTTTTTTACTATTTAGTAAACTCCTCACTGTCTGCAGTGAAGCCTGGAAATTGAATGTCAGAGGTTCGGACGGGTTATAACAGCTGATCCATCATAGAAACGATATCGTAGACCTTCCACGGGTTTCTCTGATTATGCATACAACCTTATTGTAAGTAGTTATGGGCTTGTTATAAATTAAACATGGACTTCCATTTCAGCTCTTCTGCATTTCCTGTCAGTGGCTCCACATGATCTCTTATGCACTCAAATAGAGTTGATAAATCATGGTGATGTTCTGTCACACAATCCTTTCATGACCTTGAGTGTTCATCAGGTTGTTGTTCGGGGTGTCATCCATTTCACCCACAGGCTCGGTCTCACGGAGTGAATTAATGAGCTGATAAGTTCAGAGAACAAAACCTGCTGTGGCATCTGTGATCATATTCTGAATGCTATAAAAAGTTCTAGTCGATTACACTGTCAGCTCTGAGCCACTACATGCAAATTCTTCTTTATTACATTAATTGGGTAAAGCTAATGTTTATCAGATTGAATGTGATTATAGCATAATTTACATATATTTGTTTTACTTTTATTTTATTTATTTTCAGAAAAATAGGACAATCCTTCTAAAAGTACATCGATGCATTTTGCTGTATGTGTTTCTCTCAGCGTATGCATTTTGCCACTAGGGGGTGCCAAAGTCAGAAATGTACTGATTCTACACACATGGTGGCTTTAATTTGTATTTTACATAAAACAAAAATATGTAGAGTCTGCCTGTTTTAGTTAAGCTCTTTGTAAACAATTAATTTAACACTTAATTCAGCCAATGTGGCTAGTAGATTGACATTATTAGCTGCATTTAGCAGGTGTAAACCTCAGCCTTCATATTACACAATGAATTAGAGAAAATAAGTGCTGGAATTTCTAGACAGTTCAATGTTCCCATAAAACTCCTCCCTCCATTACTTGGCATCCCCCAAAAAATATGAACACATGAGAAAATATGTTTCCACTCTCTCTGACTGTTCTAATAAAAGTTATTAATTCCTCTCTGGCTTTGATATTTCCCTTGAGAGGCTTTGCATCTTGTAGGTGGATGTTCGGCCTGAGAGCCATTAGATGCATTGTTTGTAAATATGGCCGAGTGGAGGCTCGGTGGGGAGATAAAATGGTTCTGTTTCGGAGCGCTGTCCTCAGGGCCTGTTAGTCACAATGCAGCAGTGCAGATTTATGGATGCCAATAGCACGGAGCAGGGGCACCATGAATCTAGAGTCGTTGATGGGGAGTAATGGAGTGACGGTGAAAAAAAAAAAGAATGCGTGTGAGTTAGAGAGCCTAGGCCATGAAGTGCTCCTTTTATATTTCACCTTTGTGACTGAGTGAGCTTTTAATGCTTATCCTCATTTAGTTGGGATAAGTAGTAGCTTAAAAAATGTCTGGACTGGTCACGGAGGTATCAGCAGACGTGTATTCATGTGTCTTTGTTTGAAAGGCTTGTCATGAAAAGAGAGTGGCTCAGGTGAGTGACAGACAAAAAACCCACGGAAGGATAGGGCGAGGCATCAGTGAGAAAGAGGAGCAGGGGAGACTGAGAGAGCACAGCTAATAGCCATAGCAGAAGAGTGTGGCAGACAAAGAAAGAAATATCTATATATACATTTTTTTTTACATCAGGTCTCCTGAGATAACAAAGCAGCAGAGCTAAAGCGGACTGCAAACTTGACAAAAGCACAGAGCAGAATGTACCTCTTAAGATGGACAAAAATAACCAGCTCCTCCAGAGATAATATTATTTGCTCCCTGGCACAGAATTTGAACGGCCATGATGTGGTCGCACAAACATTTGCTAATAGTGAGAACTTAATGTTTGAAAAGGTTTAGAAACATAACGATCAAGAGCTGATTCATCTTCACTGCAGTCACTTCATAATTCAGCTATCAGAGCAGAATAGTCTTTTATTAGCCTACAGCAGTGTGTAATGCCCAACACAGTTTATCAGACAAATTATATAATAATAGTAATTCAGTATTCAATGAGTGAATTCAGGTTACTTGGATCCAAAAAGTATTTTGTTGTTGTCACGTTAAACTATGAACCACTAATGTATGAATTGTGTTGTACTGTTTGCCAGTCAGTATGCAAGGAATAAAATAAGTTTCAACTGGTTGCAAACTGCAACCTCACCACTAGATGACATCTAATCCTGAACACTGCACCTTTAAATAGGTTGACACTATGACCGGAGATGTGATCTAAAAGGGTTAAAAAGGCATTTTTATCTCCACTTTAACTTAAAGCTGCTATAATAAATTATTTTCTAATTAAAATGTTTTAACTGACACTGTGTTGCTCGTAGCGATGAAACTACAGCTGAAGAATTATCACCTGAATCTGTATCTCCCCTCAGATTTTTGGAACTTTATAGTGAGTTTCAGTTTCTATTTGTTAAGCTGTCTGGCCTCCATTTTACTGTTGTAGTTCTCTCATAGAAAAAGAATATGAGTAAAATGGAGAATTAACTGTTCGCCTCTGTTCAGGTCAAAAGAAAATTTAGATTTTTGTTAGTTGTTAGGGTGACAACAGATCAGTCAGTGGGAAGGTAAGGTTTGTCACACATTGTTGCTAAGACAGCAGCAGAGGTAGTCACAGAGCCGAACCAATGTAAGGCTTATTCATACTCTCTTTCTGACTTACTTGTTTAAGGGACGCTGGCATGGGGGGACCACACACACACACACACACACACACACACACACACACACACACACACACACACACACACACACACACACACACACACAGACACAGACTGGACACTGATGTTTCTACGTAAGTTAGCTTGCCACAACGGTTGGAATGGCAACAGTGTATATAAAAATGGTCGCTGCTTTGTCTATCCTGATACGAATGTCTGTTCTACTCCTATACAGTTCTCTAGGCAAATGTTTCAGTTTAAAAGCTCTTAAAAAAGACTATACCATCTGTTGATGCAGGTTTAAAAAATAGAAGTGATTTTAAATCCGACAATTACAAATTTGCAAACAAAAAGCTAAATGTTAAATTCCTGCTCAGAATTAGTAACCAATAGTTTTAGTAGAATGTTTTTCAAAGGTCCTCTACCATGCCCTCTGATGCTGCAGCTCTCCACAAGTCACCAAATGCAAAACACCACTAAAAAGCAGATCACACAGAAAGGCATCCACCTGTGTGGTTGTATTTGTTAACAATCATCACCCACGTATTTGTGTGGGTTTGATGGACGTGCGTGTGTGTGCGTGTGTGTGTGTGTGTGTGTGTGTGTGTGTGTGTGTGTGTGTGTGTGTGTGTGGTCTATAAACCTTAAAGCTGGCTTTCCATATATGTCTATAATCTTCTTCTGTATTTCATTTTCTTTTTATCCCTCTGAAGATTTGTCCCCGACTCCAGGTGTGGCCCCTGTTCAGAGCAGTATGTATCACTGCCTGCAGCCGCTGAAGCTCGCTAACATAGAAGTAGTGGTAGAGATAGACGAAGCTGTAGGTGTGTTGTTTTAAAGGTTTGTCCTTTATAGTTGTAGAGCTATAGTTCGGGTAATTCCTAACTAGCAGTTCAAGAAAAACTGAACATTTCTTTGTCATAATGTGACAATTGTAGTTTGAAGTTTGCAATTCAGATTTGTTATGTAGACCCAAACCCTTCTGCAGTTACGGTGTGTTCACTATCACTCACACTGTACTTACGCCGTTACTTCCATTAATCCAGTTTTCCCGGTTGCTTTAACAACCCCGCCTTCATGTAGTCTATAGAGCTCGCTTGTAGAGTATTAGACCTGACAGCATTGCAGCAGGAATCTAACATCTGAGGCTTCTCTTTCATTTCAGGCCACAACTGCTCTCTTTCCTTTCCCAGCTCTATCCCAGGCAATTCCACTCATCCTTCTTTAGGTATATAGCTCACACTCACACATGTAGAGCCAATGATACCCCTGTGATCTCATCTTGATGTACCTTCAACTTTCAACTAACAATGGGATTCGAGACTTGGAGCAGTTTCAATCTATTCTGATATTCGCTCATGGTGGGGAGGCGTGCAGGAAATGCCAGTTTTGCTTAAGAGACAAGATGTCACTCCCGCCCACGATCTCTATATCTACCCTTTAAGAGTCAAAATCCAGCTCCACTCAATTAAGTTTGTGCCCCGGCATTGCTTTTTTGAACTGAAGGGTTTCTGCTAGCTGCAGTGTTCTGCAAGCTGCAGGGGAACCTATTTGCCTCTGCTAATCCTCTTTTCTTGCCTCCTTTCTCCCTTTCTCTGTGCTTGTCTGTGTATTCCTTTCCTCTTTATTTTCCTCCTCCTATTTCTTCTCTCTTTATCAGTGCCAGCGCTGTTGAACATAAGCTCTTATGTGAGTGACACCTTTGCCAAAATCAGTTGGACTGCCACAGAAGAGCAGCAGGACTCGGAGCTTTATGTGGCTTATATGAATAACCGTAAGCTACTTTTCCTGTCCCCGCCTTG